>NC_138302.1:100583771-100726271 GCF_965601325.2 Salmo salar
GAGAGAGAGAGGGGGAGACAGAAGCCCTGTTTATATCTTCCGTTAACATCCACCCTTTGTCTTGATCTTGACCCTATCTTGTCTGTTTACACTTATAATCACAATCTGATCACAATCAGATCACAATGTGTCTTAATCGTCTAATTATCAGATATATTTTTTTAAGATCACAACAAAGGCTGCATGTTAGAATCAGGTATAGACAGAGCTAGAGAGAGATGTGTTTTTGTGTCCTTCTCCTTCCACCCCTCTCCTCCTTGAGTTGTAAGTTGTTTCTTTCAGTTCGAATGTTAATGTGATTATGTTGCTATAGCTACACACCTGGGATTATGTTGCTATAGCTACACACCTGGGATTATGTTGCTATAGCTACACACATGGGATTATGTTGCTATAGCTACATAACGATAGGAAGCATGCACGTTGTTGCCTGGAATGTTATTGACGTTGATTTGTGTAGACTACAGATAATGAACCTAACTCTTAAGGTGTTAGAGAGAGAATGAACACCGAGGTGTTTAAAGTTGAGGTTAAATATTGAACAGTCTAGCAGTTTTAAAACTCCTCCTGGTATTTAAAGCATGTCCTAATGGATCCCTGTTTCTTCTCTTTCTACAGGTCTCAAATGCTCGGTTAACAATGGGCTCTACGAACCACTGAAGAGCCTCTGACAAAAGAACAGGGGAAACGGGGAGGAAAGGAGAGAGAGAAAAGGAGAGAGAAAACAAAGCAAAAGGAGAGGGGACTCTCAGAGAGAGAGAGAGGAAGGAGAGAGAAGGAGCCCCTATTGAAAAGAAAAGCGAAGGTTGGGTCCGGTAGGATCAGCTTTGTGTCTGTCGGTGTCTTGTTGGGTTGCATGCTGTCCTCTCCAGGGGACATCCTCCTTTGTGTGAGAGATAGTTAACAAAAGACAAAGAATGCCCAATAAACAGAGAGGAGAGTGTCGAGCAGCGGAGGAGGCTAGAGCGGGGATGCCTGGTCTTGGGAGCTTAGCTGTGTGTTGCAAGGCTAGTGTTTTGCTGCTACTGGCTCTTATGATAACTCTGGCTCAAGGGGCCTGGCCACTGGATCAATCCCAGGGACAAGTGGAGGTGCTGGGGGACATGATGGTGGACGGACCCGGGGAGCTAGAGGCCTCCATGCACTCCTCCATACTGTCAGACTTCCAGGTGGTGGAGGCAGCTGTGGAGGCCTTGGAGCCCGTGGCGGATGCAGTTCAGCAGTCTGCAGTAGGAGCAGGGGGAGTGTCAGGATTCCCAGACTCGTCTGCTGTGGTGGGCCGGGTGTTCCAGATGAAAGTTCCGGTGAAGACGGACAATACCAGGAACATGGTGAAGGTGAGAGCCCTAATCAATCATTACTGAGGCCCCTGAGGGTGTGTGTGTGTGTGTGTGTGTGCTTCAGGGTTTCCGGACAATGTGACTGGGAAGATTTTAATTTAACGTCCATTTGAGAAATGTACCGGACCCATATGGATTGGGTGCATAACCCATGAGGGTGTCCACCACGTTGCTCAGAATGACAGAAATCACATTTACATTATGGTGGTGCATCTTCATAGAACACGTAGTAATGAACCAGCCAATAAAACATCATATTCAAACATTTACCAAAATGCAATTAGCTGGAAAACACCATTCTAAACAGAGAACCTGGGGGAACACCATACTAAACAGAGAACCTGGGGAGAACACCATACTAAACAGAGAACCTGGGGAGACACCATACTAAACAGAGAACCTGGGGAGAACCTGGGGGAACACCATACTAAACAGAGAACCTGGGGGAACACCATACTAAACAGAGTACCTGGGGAGAACCTGGGGAAACACCATACTAAACAGAGAACCTGGGGAGAACACCATACTAAACAGAGAACCTGGGGGAACACCATACTAAACAGAGAACCTGGGGAGAACACCATACTAAACAGAGAACCTGGGGGAACACCATACTAAACAGAGAACCTGGGGGAACACCATACTAAACAGAGAACCTGGGGGAAACACCATACTAAACAGAGAACCTGGGGGAACACCATACTAAACAGAGAACCTGGCGAAACACCATACTAAACAGAGAACCTGGGGAGACACCATACTAAACAGAGAACCTGGGGAGACACCATACTAAACAGAGAACCTGGGGAGAACACCATACTAAACAGAGAACCTGGGAGAACACCATACTAAACAGAGAACCTGGGGAGAACCTGGGGAAACACCATACTAAACAGAGAACCTGGGGAGAACACCATACTAAACAGAGAACCTGGGGGAACACCATACTAAACAGAGAACCTGGGGGAACACCATACTAAACAGAGAACCTGGGGGAACACCATACTAAACAGAGAACCTGGGGGAGACACCATACTAAACAGAGAACCTGGGGAGAACACCATACTAAACAGAGAACCTGGGGGAACACCATACTAAACAGAGAACCTGGGGGAACACCATACTAAACAGAGAACCTGGGGGAACACCATACTAAACAGAGAACCTGGGGGAGACACCATACTAAACAGAGAACCTGGGGGAACACCATACTAAACAGAGAACCTGGGGGAGACACCATACTAAAAAGAGAACCTGGGAAACACCATACTAAACAGAGAACCTGGGGGAACACCATACTAAACAGAGAACCTGGGGGAACACCATACTAAACAGAGAACCTGGGAGAACACCATACTAAACAGAGAACCTGGGGGAACACCATACTAAACAGAGAACCTGGGGGAACACCATACTAAACAGAGAACCTGGGGAGAACCTGGGGAGAACACCATACTAAACAGAGAACCTGGGGGAACACCATACTAAACAGAGAACCTGGGGAGAACACCATACTAAACAGAGAACCTGGGGAGAACACCATACTAAACAGAGAACCTGGGGGAACACCATACTAAACAGAGAACCTGGGGGAACACCATACTAAACAGAGAACCTGGGAGAACACCATACTAAACAGAGAACCTGGGGGAACACCATACTAAACAGAGAACCTGGGGAGAACCTGGGGAGAACACCATACTAAACAGAGAACCTGGGGGAACACCATACTAAACAGAGAACCTGGGGAGAACCTGGGGAGAACACCATACTAAACAGAGAACCTGGGGAAACACCATACTAAACAGAGAACCTGGGGAGACACCATACTAAACAGAGAACCTGGGGGAAACACCATACTAAACAGAGAACCTGGGGGAACACCATACTAAACAGAGAACCTGGGGGGAACACCATACTAAACAGAGAACCTGGGGGGAACACCATACTAAACAGAGAACCTGGGGAGAACACCATACTAAACAGAGAACCTGGGGGAACACCATACTAAACAGAGAACCTGGGGGAACACCATACTAAACAGAGAACCTGGGGAGACACCATACTAAACAGAGAACCTGGGGGAACACCATACTAAACAGAGAACCTGGGGGAAACACCATACTAAACAGAGAACCTGGGGGAACACCATACTAAACAGAGAACCTGGGGAGAACACCATACTAAACAGAGAACCTGGGGAGACACCATACTAAACAGAGAACCTGGGGAGAACACCATACTAAACAGAGAACCTGGGGAGAACACCATACTAAACAGAGAACCTGGGGGAACACCATACTAAACAGAGAACCTGGGGAGAACACCATACTAAACAGAGAACCTGGGGAGAACACCATACTAAACAGAGAACCTGGGGAGAACCTGGGGAGAACACCATACTAAACAGAGAACCTGGGGAGAACACCATACTAAACAGAGAACCTGGGGGAACACCATACTAAACAGAGAACCTGGGGAAACACCATACTAAACAGAGAACCTGGGGAGAACACCATACTAAACAGAGAACCTGGGAGAACACCATACTAAACAGAGAACCTGGGGAGAACACCATACTAAACAGAGAACCTGGGGAAACACCATACTAAACAGAGAACCTGGGGGAACTCCATACTAAACAGAGAACCTGGGGAGAACACCATACTAAACAGAGAACCTGGGGAGACACCATACTAAACAGAGAACCTGGGGAGAACACCATACTAAACAGAGAACCTGGGGAGAACACCATACTAAACAGAGAACCTGGGGAGAACACCATACTAAACAGAGAACCTGGGGGAACACCATACTAAACAGAGAACCTGGGGAGAACACCATACTAAACAGAGAACCTGGGGAGAACACCATACTAAACAGAGAACCTGGGGGAAACACCATACTAAACAGAGAACCTGGGGAGAACACCATACTAAACAGAGAACCTGGGGAGAACACCATACTAAACAGAGAACCTGGGAGAACACCATACTAAACAGAGAACCTGGGGAGAACACCATACTAAACAGAGAACCTGGGGGAACACCATACTAAACAGAGAACCTGGGGAAACACCATACTAAACAGAGAACCTGGGGGAACACCATACTAAACAGAGAACCTGGGGGAACACCATACTAAACAGAGAACCTGGGGAGACACCATACTAAACAGAGAACCTGGGGGAACACCATACTAAACAGAGAACCTGGGGAAACACCATACTAAACAGAGAACCTGGGGAGAACACCATACTAAACAGAGAACCTGGGGGGAACACCATACTAAACAGAGAACCTGGGGAAACACCATACTAAACAGAGAACCTGGGGAGACACCATACTAAACAGAGAACCTGGGGGAACACCATACTAAACAGAGAACCTGGGGAGAACCTGGGGAGACACCATACTAAACAGAGAACCGGGGGAAACACCATACTAAACAGAGAACCTGGGGAGAACACCATACTAAACAGAGAACCTGGGGAGAACACCATACTAAACAGAGAACCTGGGGAGAACACCATACTAAACAGAGAACCTGGGGGAACACCATACTAAACAGAGAACCTGGGGAGAACCTGGGGGAACACCATACTAAACAGAGAACCTGGGGAAACACCATACTAAACAGAGAACCTGGGGGAACACCATACTAAACAGAGAACCTGGGGAGAACACCATACTAAACAGAGAACCTGGGGGGAACACCATACTAAACAGAGAACCTGGGGAAACACCATACTAAACAGAGAACCTGGGGGAACACCATACTAAACAGAGAACCTGGGGGGAACACCATACTAAACAGAGAACCTGGGGGAACACCATACTAAACAGAGAACCTGATAGCAGTTCGATATACAATGTGTGGCAGAGATGAAAATCTCTGTTAGAACCTTTAGAAAGAGGAGGAAACAAAAGATGCAACATCTAGGATAGGTTTTTAATGTTACTGGGATTGTGACTTTGGCTTCTGGACAACGAAAGAAAGTTGATATGAAAACCAACAGAACAGGAGAGAAATGGTATAGCGGTGGGTCCAACAGAACAAGAGAGAAATGGTATAGTGGTGGGTCCAACAGAACAAGAGAGAAATGGTATAGTGGTGGGTCCAACAGAACAGGAGAGAAATGGTATAGCGGTGGGTCCAACAGAACAGGAGAGAAATGGTATAGCGGTGGGTCCAACAGAACAGGAGAGAAATGGTATAGCGGTGGGTCTAATAGGGAAGTAAATGGAAATTATAACTCCTGTCTATACAGACATATATCAAATCATTAAAAAATACTTTACCAGAAAGTATGACATAGCCACAGAGGAATCAAGGATCATTATGTTCTTTTAAATACAATTTTTTTGGGGATTGTTTAAAATCACAAGCTTAGGCCTATGCCTATTTGGGAAGCCCTCAATTATCGGCCTAGTTTATTATTAAGTTACGCTGTCAGAGAAAAGCATCTAAAATACTAACGCCAAGCCCTATCGCCAAGCCCTATCGCCAAGCCCTATCGCCAAGCCCTATCACCAAGCCCTATCACCAAGCCCTATCACCAAGCCCTATCACCAAGCCCTATCACCAAGCCCTTTCACCAAGCCCTATCACCAAGCCCTATCGCCAGTTTCTAAAGAGTAGAGACTGCTTTTTTTACACACACGTACGCAATAAAGGACACGCCACACACACACACACACACACACACACACACACACACACACACACACACACACACACACACACACAGTTAGCCAAAGCTCAAGGCTGTAGAGCAAAGCGATCGTCAATGTTAGACTACAATGAGATCAGTAATAACGTCTAAAGTTTTATGGTGTAAAATCAGAGATGCATGAGAGAGAGAGAGAGAGAGAGAGAGAGTTAAACATGTATAATGGATAACAATTCACACAGTTGCTGTAATGGCCTTGGACACAAGGGATAAGCTCACAGCCATCCAGTGGGGCCTAGCTATTCACAATTATTGTTGTAATTACTTTGGCTTCACACTCCCACATCTTTCATTCTCTGAAATGTAACGGGGTCATACTTGCCAACATGTTTTCAAGGTTAAGTTTAAGCATCAGCCAATTTAAAATTGTTAACTACTGTCATGTGGTAGTAAGCTATATTGTAGCTGGTCCCATCAGATAACCTGGCACACGTTAGCCCTATGCTAACCTCACCAGGTGGCAGTGCTTTTATTTCCCTGTAACAAATTCCTCATTAGCCTATCAAAGATCTTAAACATTTTCCTCCACAAACCAATGGCATTTCTTAAAATGGGTCAACTCGGCCACCGAAGGGATACATGTGAACCTTGAATTCGCAAGCTAGGAAACACAGGCTGGAAGAAGCCTCTAGATGATTCCAAGACCTCGCAGGCGTGGCTACTCGCAGGCGTGGCTACTCGCAGGGCAGGCGTGGCTACTCGCAGGGCAGGCGTGGCTACTCGCAGGCGTGGCTACTCGCAGGGCAGGCGTGGCTACTCGCAGGCGTGGCTACTCGCAGGGCAGGCGTGGCTACTCGCAGGGCAGGCGTGGCTACTCGCAGGCGTGGCTACTCGCAGGCGTGGCTACTCGCAGGCGTGGCTACTCGCAGGGCAGGCGTGGCTACTCGCAGGCGTGGCTACTCGCAGGCGTGGCTACTCGCAGGGCAGGCGTGGCTACTCGCAGGCGTGGCTACTCGCAGGGCAGGCGTGGCTACTCGCAGGCGTGGCTACTCGCAGGGCAGGCGTGGCTACTCGCAGGCGTGGCTACTCGCAGGGCAGGCGTGGCTACTCGCAGGCGTGGCTACTCGCAGGCGTGGCTACTCGCAGGGCAGGCGTGGCTACTCGCAGGTGTGGCTACTCGCAGGGCAGGCGTGGCTACTCGCAGGCGTGGCTACTCGCAGGGCAGGCGTGGCTACTCGCAGGCGTGGCTACTCGCAGGCGTGGCTACTCCAGTGAATAGGAGCATCTTGTGTTTTGCAGGGCTCGTTAGATCACAAGAAATGGAAAGAAATGGATAAATGGAATGGAAAGAAATGGATAAATGGAAAGAAATGGATAAATGGAATGGAACTGTAGAAGACTTATACATCACAGACCTTTTTTCATCTTATGAAATTCTTGTTGTTTTCAAGCCCACGGCCACACGATAGAAAAAAAGTTGTTTTTTTTGCAGGAAAAGCTGTGTTTCTAAAATCACTTTTTAACTCCTCTTAACACCGAAAGATGCAGAAGGAAAATTAAATGTCCAGATACCTGTCAATATGTTACAGTGAAATCAGCTTGCCTCTCAAAAATTGAGACATACACTACCGTTCAAAAGTTTGGGGTGATTTAGACATTTTTTACTTAACTTTTTTGAAAGAAAAGCACTTTTTTTTTTGTCCATTTAAATAACATCAAATTGATCAGAAATACAGTTTAGATATTGTTAATGTTGTAAATGACTATTGTAGCTGGAAACAGCTGATTTTTAATGGAATATCTACATAAGCGTACAGAGGCCCATTATCAGCAATCATCACTCTTGTGTTCCAATGGCACGTTGTGTTAGCTAATCCAAGTTTATCATTTTAAAAGGCTAATTGATCATTAGAAAACCCTTTTTGCAATTATGTTAGCACAGCTGAAAACTGTTGTCCTGATTTTTAAAGAAGCAATAAAACTGGCTTTCTTTAGACTAGTTGAGTATCTGGAGTGGCATTATTTGTGGGTTCGATTATAGGCTCAAAATGGCCAGATACAAAGACTTTCTTCTGAAACTCGTCAGTCTATTCTTGTTCTGAGAAATGAAGGCTATTCCATGTGAGAAATTGCCAAGAAACTGAAGATCTCGTACAACGCTGTGAACTTTTGAACGGTAGTGTATATTCCTGTTGCCTAGACTTCCCTGTTGCCTAGACTTCCCTGTTGCCTAGACTTCCCTGTTGCCTAGACTTTCCTGTTGCCTAGACTTCCCTGTTGCCTAGACTTCCCTGTTGCCTAGACTTCCCTGTTGCCTAGACTTTCCTGTTGCCTAGACTTCCCTGTTGCCTAGACTTCCCTGTTGCCTAGACTTCCCTGTTGCCTAGACTTCCCTGTTGCCTAGACTTCCCTGGGGAAACTGCTTTGTGAGACTGCTTTTCTTTTCCAGTGTATATTCTCTCTCCTCTCCACCCGTCACCAGACAGAACTCTCTTTTTCTCCTCTTTCCCTCTCCCTGAAACCCCTCCCTTTCTGACACACAGAGGCTTGCGCTGAACCCAGTTAGGCTTGGCGGCGTGGCAGCGGAAAACTTGTATTAGTAGGTTGGATGTCCAGATAAAAACAGGTCAAATATGTGACTCATTATGTGTTTCTGGTCAGATATATCCAGTTCATTCAACCCAGATGTGTATCCCTCCCTCCCTGCCTGCCTCCCTTTCTATTTGTTATGTTATAATTGCGTAGCAACCAACGAAGGTTTGGAGGCAAGCCCTTCTATCTACTGCTGGTGTTATGTAGCTCATGTCCAGGTCCTCCTGCTGGTGTTATGTAGCTCATGTCCAGGTCCTCCTGCTGGTGTTATGTAGCTCATGTCCAGGTCCTCCTGCTGGTGTTATGTAGCTCATGTCCAGGTCTTCCTGCTGGTGTTATGTAGCTCATGTCCAGGTCCTCCTGCTGGTGTTATGTAGCTCATGTCCAGGTCTTCCTGCTGGTGTTATGTAGCTCATGTCCAGGTCCTCCTGCTGGTGTTATGTAGCTCATGTCCAGGTCTTCCTGCTGGTGTTATGTAGCTCATGTCCAGGTCCTCCTGCTGGTGTTATGTAGCTCATGTCCAGGTCCTCCTGCTGGTGTTATGTAGCTCATGTCCAGGTCCTCCTGCTGGTGTTATGTAGCTCATGTCCAGGTCCTCCTGCTGGTGTTATGTAGCTCATGTCCAGGTCTTCCTGCTGGTGTTATGTAGCTCATGTCCAGGTCCTCCTGCTGGTGTTATGTAGCTCATGTCCAGGTCTTCCTGCTGGTGTTATGTAGCTCATGTCCAGGTCTTCCTGCTGGTGTTATGTAGCTCATGTCCAGGTCCTCCTGCTGGTGTTATGTAGCTCATGTCCAGGTCCTCCTGCTGGTGTTATGTAGCTCATGTCCAGGTCTTCCTGCTGGTGTTATGTAGCTCATGTCCAGGTCCTCCTGCTGGTGTTATGTAGCTCATGTCCAGGTCCTCCTGCTGGTGTTATGTAGCTCATGTCCAGGTCCTCCTGCTGGTGTTATGTAGCTCATGTCCAGGTCCTCCTGCTGGTGTTATGTAGCTCATGTCCAGGTCCTCCTGCTGGTGTTATGTAGCTCATGTCAGGCTCCAAGCATAAACGACATAAGCGGAGAGGGGGTAGTCAGTCGGTGTCGTCTCAGTCGGCGTCGTCTCAGTCGGCGTCGTCTCAGTCGGCGTCTCAGTCGGCGTCTCAGTCGGCGTCTCAGTCGGTGTCGTCGCAGTCGGCGTCGTCTCAGTCGGTGTCTCAATTTACTATTGAGAGTAAGAGTATACACCAGGTGCAGTTTAGAAATTTGGTTGTGCGTCATTCATCAGTTGTTCTGTTGTTATGTCAGTCACTGACAGCCACTCAATTAACCATGTCAGCTAACAGTTGTCTGAGTGGTAGTTAGCTGGGTGGTAGTTAGCTGGGTGGTAGTTAGCTGGGTGGTAGTTAGCTGGCTAGACTATCTAGATGTGTAGTAATCATGGCTGAATACTGACCGGGCATGCAGGGCACGTACCCAAGGGCCCTGACGTCCATAGACTAACAAAATCAATCATATTAACATCGCATGAATCATCGCAGAAGTGTAGAATTGCAGGAAATTAGCTTTAAAACTGCACAAATCTCTCTCCACCTCATGGCAAAATAAATAGATTTGCAGTAAATTAGCTGTATAACTGCAAAAAGAAAATTGGGTAGAATTTCATTCAATTTGTTATAAAATTGCAATATTCTCTAGAATATCATAAAAGCTTTAAAACTGCAAAATGTTCTCAACACCACATGGCAAAATGTATTTTTCTGTCAAAAAGGGGACGACTAAAATGGGGGGCCCTCACACACACGCTGAGGGAAGATAAATATTTGATTTAGTGAACAGAACACAACAGCCCCCAACTGAAACGTGTATCTGTTGACTAAGTCATTCCTAAAGCTGTGTTGGTCTGTGAGCCCTGGCAGAAGTGGAGTTGAGTTTACACATTTTATTTTACACTGGTCCCAAATGACACCCTATTCCCTATACATATAGGACACTACTTTAGACCAGAGCCCTATGAGCCATGAGCAAAAGTAGTGCACTAAACAGGGAATAGAGTGCATTTGGGACATACGCTGTGATACGGCCAAAATCCAGAGACCACTAATAACCCACTATTTATTCTCTGTGTTATTCTGCAGCCTTCAATTCTCCATGTACTCTGTTGCTTTTCTCCCTTGTCCTCCTCTTCCTCCGACCTCTTCCTCCTCCTCCTTTCTCTCTCGTCTTCGTTCACCTTCTCAATAACTATTCATGATGGTAACTGCAAGCAAATGTTGCGGCTTTTTCCTTTTAGAAAAGGCTTCATGACTACTCTGTTTAGAACAGCTTGGTGTCTCCTGGGTTAAGGGTCACCTCAGGTGTTCTCCGTCCCAAAAGCCAACCCTATCCCCTACATAGTGCACTACGTTATTCCCATAGGGAATAGGATGCCATTTGTCATGCATCCTTAGAGGTTACCTGAGTGAGAGGTAACGAGAGTTGATTGGGGAACTGAAGTCTCTCTCTGTCGCTCTCTCTCTCTCTCTCAATTCAATACAAAGTGCTTTATTGGCATGGTAAACACATGTTAACATTGCCAAAACAAGTGAAATAGATAATAAACAAAAGTGAAATAAACAATAAAAATGAACAGTAAACATTACACTCACAGAAGTTCCAAAAGAATAAAGACATTTCAAATGTCATATTATGTCTATATACAGTGTTGTAATGATGTGCAAATATTTAAAAAGTACAACAGGGAAAATAAATAAACATAAATATGGGTTGTATTTACAATGGTGTTTGTTCTTCACTGGTTTCCCTTTTCTTGTGGCAACAGGTCACAATGTTGCTGCTGTGATGGCACCCTGTGGTATTTCACCCAGTAGATCCATGGGAGTTTAGCAAGATTGGGTTTGTTTTCAAATTCTTTGTGGATATGTCTAATCTGAGGGAAATATGTGTCTCTAAAATGTGTGTACGTGTACATTTGGCAGGAGGTTAGGAAGTGCAGCTCAGTTTCCAGCTCATTTTGTGGGCAGTGTGCACAAAGCCTGTCTTCTCTTGAGAGCCAGGTCTGCCTACGGTGGCCTTTCTCAATAGCAAGGCTATGCTCACTGAATCTGTACATAGTCAAAGCTTTCCTTAAGTTTGGGTCAGTCACAGTGGTCAGGTATTCTGCCACTGTGTTCTCTCTGTTTAGAGGCCAAATAGCATTCTAGTTTGCTCAGTTTTTTTGAGAATTCTATCCAATGTGTCAAGTAATCTTTTTGTTTTCTCATGATTTGGTTGGGTCTAATTGTGTTGCTGTCCTGGGGCTCTGTAGGGTCTGTTTGACCAGCTTGCTTAGGGGACTCTTCTCCAGGTTCATCTCTCTGTAGGTGATGGCTTTGTTATGGAAGGTTTGGGAATCGCTTCCTTTTAGGTGGTTGTAGAATTTAACGTCTCTTTTCTGGATTTTGATAATTAGCGGATATCGGCCTAATTCCACTAATTATTTGGTGTTTTACGTTGTACACTGCATGCAGAGTCTCAAATTGGTGTTTGTCCCATTTTGTGAATTATTGGTTGGTGAGCGAACCCCAGACCTCACAACCATAAATGGCAATGGGATTTATAACTTATTAATATATTTTTAGACAGATCCTAATTGGTTTGTCGAATTTCATGTTCCTTTTGATGGCATAGAATGCCCTTCTTGCCTCGTCTCTCAGATCGTTCACAGCTTTGTGGAAGTTACCTGTGGCGCTGATGTTGTCTTCTAGGGCAACGGTATCTAGATGGAATTTGTATTTGTGGTCCTGGCGACTGGACCTTTTTTGGAACACCATTATTTTGGTCTTACTGAGATTTACTGTCAGGGTCCAGGTCTGACAGAATCTGTGCAGAAGATCTAGGTGCTGCTGTCGGCCGTCTTTGGTTGGTGACAGAAACACCAGATCATCAGCAAACGGTAGACATTTGATTCTAGTAGGAGGATGCCGGCTACTGCAGACTGTTCTAATGCCCGCGCCAGTTCGTTAATATACTGTATATGTAACTCTTCGGTCTTATGTAGCAACATTTGAATTTCTGTTTTTTTACATTGGATAAAAGTAGAGACTCAGAGCTACAAAATGGTATATCATACACTGCATGTGAGGAACAATGGGAAAGTAATTCTACTTTGAAAGTTGATCAACTGTCACGGTTGTCGTAAGGAGAAGCAGACCAAAGTGCAGCGTGTGCGTTGTTCCACATTTTATTTTCACTGTGAAACTTTGCAATAAACTTAACGAACAAAAACAACAAACCGTGATGCAGAGTAGAAACATACACTAACTCAGAAACAATCTCAATTTATTCCATTCCAGCCATTACAATGAGCCCGTCCTCCTAAAGCCCCGCTCACCAGCCTCCACTTGTACAGTTGTTTTCTTTCTATTTGACTGTAGATGCAGGACTTGGCCTGAATTTGAAAGGACTTGGCCTGAACAGTTTCATTCCATTGTTTACAGCTTTAAACACAGTCTAGGTTCCAATGGTTCATCTGTTGTCTGATAAACGATGGCTAGAAAAACAAACAAATACTGCTTCTAATAGTGGTCGCACCTCTACCTCCCTCTGTCCTTCCTATCCTTGTGTGTGTGTGTGACTAGCTGAATAACGAGACAGTAGATAGCTGAGTGAGGTTGAATTGACGCTTCCTCGGTGTGGCAGAGTCCTCTCTTCTCCCCTCGCCTCCACTCACCCTGCCTTGGACTTACTCCAGACCACTGCTGTGATGTCTCCTCATCCTCTCCTCTCCTCTCCTCTCCTCTCCCTCTCCCTCTCCCTCTCCCTCTCCCTCTTCCTCTTCCTCTCCCTCTCCCTCTCCTCTCCTCATCCACTCCTCTCCTCCTGACCATCATTGATCCTTACCATATTGCTGCATCACTGTGTACCCTGAGGTGGTCACATTCATTCACTCTCCCACCCACATTGTACAACACACACACACACACACACACACACACACACACACACACACACACACACACACACACACACACAGTCTGTCAATCACCCTGCCCAGACCTGCCTTTCTTCCTTATTTATATTATCAAAAGGACAACTAACGAAACCAGTCAAAACTCTCCCAGTATTACAACTAACGAGACCAGTCAAAACTCTCCCAGTATTACAACTAACGAGACCAGTCAAAACTCTCCCAGTATTACAACTAACGAGACCAGTCAAAACTCTCCCAGTATTACCACTAACGAGACCAGTCAAAACTCTCCCAGTATTACCACTAACGAGACCAGTCAAAACTCTCCCAGTATTACAACTAACGAGACCAGTCAAAACTCTCCCAGTATTACAACTAACGAGGCCAGTCAAAACTCTCCCAGTATTACAACTAACGAGACCAGTCAAAACTCTCCCAGTATTACAACTAACGAGACCAGTCAAAACTCTCCCAGTATTACAACTAACGAGACCAGTCAAAACTCTCCCAGTATTACAACTAACGAGACCAGTCAAAACTCTCCCAGTATTACAACTAACGAGACCAGTCAAAACTCTCCCAGTATTACAACTAACGAGACCAGTCAAAACTCTCCCAGTATTACAACTAACGAGACCAGTCAAAACTCTCCCAGTATTACAACTAACGAGACCAGTCAAAACTCTCCCAGTATTACAACTAACGAGACCAGTCAAAACTCTCCCAGTATTACCACTAACGAGACCAGTCAAAACTCTCCCAGTATTACCACTAACGAAACCAGTCAAAACTCTCCCAGTATTACAACTAACGAGACCAGTCAAAACTCTCCCAGTATTACCACTAACGAGACCAGTCAAAACTCTCCCAGTATTACAACTAACGAGACCAGTCAAAACTCTCCCAGTATTACAACTAACGAGACCAGTCAAAACTCTCCCAGTATTACAACTAACGAGACCAGTCAAAACTCTCCCAGTATTACAACTAACGAGACCAGTCAAAACTCTCCCAGTATTACAACTAACGAGACCAGTCAAAACTCTCCCAGTATTACAACTAACGAGACCAGTCAAAACTCTCCCAGTATTACAACTAACGAGACCAGTCAAAACTCTCCCAGTATTACCACTAACGAGACCAGTCAAAACTCTCCCAGTATTACAACTAACGAGACCAGTCAAAACTCTCCCAGTATTACAACTAACGAGACCAGTCAAAACTCTCCCAGTATTACAACTAACGAGACCAGTCAAAACTCTCCCAGTATTACCACTAACGAGACCAGTCAAAACTCTCCCAGTATTACAACTAACGAGACCAGTCAAAACTCTCCCAGTATTACAACTAACGAGACCAGTCAAAACTCTCCCAGTATTACCACTAACGAGACCAGTCAAAACTCTCCCAGTATTACAACTAACGAGACCAGTCAAAACTCTCCCAGTATTACCACTAACGAGACCAGTCAAAACTCTCCCAGTATTACAACTAACGAGACCAGTCAAAACTCTCCCAGTATTACAACTAACGAGACCAGTCAAAACTCTCCCAGTATTACAACTAACGAGACCAGTCAAAACTCTCCCAGTATTACCACTAACGAGACCAGTCAAAACTCTCCCAGTATTACAACTAACGAGACCAGTCAAAACTCTCCCAGTATTACAACTAACGAGACCAGTCAAAACTCTCCCAGTATTACAACTAACGAGACCAGTCAAAACTCTCCCAGTATTACAACTAACGAGACCAGTCAAACACTCTCCCAGTATTACAACTAACGAGACCAGTCAAAACTCTCCCAGTATTACCACTAACGAGACCAGGTCAAAACTCTCCCAGTATTACCACTAACGAGACCAGTCAAAACTCTCCCAGTATTACAACTAACGAGACCAGTCAAAACTCTCCAGTATTACAACTAACGAGACCAGTCAAAACTCTCCCAGTATTACCACTAACGAGACCAGTCAAAACTCTCCCAGTATTACAACTAACGAGACCAGTCAAAACTCTCCCAGTATTACCACTAACGAGACCAGTCAAAACTCTCCCAGTATTACAACTAACGAGACCAGTCAAAACTCTCCCAGTATTACAACTAACGAGACCAGTCAAAACTCTCCCAGTATTACCACTAACGAGACCAGTCAAAACTCTCCCAGTATTACAACTAACGAGACCAGTCAAAACTCTCCCAGTATTACAACTAACGAGACCAGTCAAAACTCTCCCAGTATTACAACTAACGAGACCAGTCAAAACTCTCCCAGTATTACAACTAACGAGACCAGTCAAAACTCTCCCAGTATTACAACTAACGAGACCAGTCAAAACTCTCCCAGTATTACAACTAACGAGACCAGTCAAAACTCTCCCAGTATTACAACTAACGAGACCAGTCAAAACTCTCCCAGTATTACAACTAACGAGACCAGTCAAAACTCTCCCAGTATTACAACTAACGAGACCAGTCAAAACTCTCCCAGTATTACAACTAACGAGACCAGTCAAAACTCTCCCAGTATTACCACTAACGAGACCAGTCAAAACTCTCCCAGTATTACAACTAACGAGACCAGTCAAAACTCTCCCAGTATTACAACTAACGAGACCAGTCAAAACTCTCCCAGTATTACAACTAACGAGACCAGTCAAAACTCTCCCAGTATTACCACTAACGAGACCAGTCAAAACTCTCCCAGTATTACAACTAACGAAACCAGTCAAAACTCTCCCAGTATTACCACTAACGAGACCAGTCAAAACTCTCCCAGTATTACAACTAACGAGACCAGTCAAAACTCTCCCAGTATTACAACTAACGAGACCAGTCAAAACTCTCCCAGTATTACAACTAACGAAACCAGTCAAAACGCTCCCAAGTGTTACCACTAAGATTCCAGTCGAAAAACTCCCAAAACACTCCCAATCAAGTTTTGAACATATGTAACTTTCAAAATAAAGGAAGAAATTCTGTATGATGTGTTTTGCAATGGTTTCTGTATTTTAAAAGATGCATATATTCAAAACTTGATTGTTGACAAGCAAAACATTTGGTGACTATGTCAACAATGGACTAATGAAACAAATACAAAATATTGTTTTTTGAGTAGAGTTTTCATTTAAAGACGAGACCACACAGTCAACCAAGTCTGGTAAATACACCTGGTGGTGTGATCACACAGTCAACCAAGTCTGGTAAATATACCTGGTGGTGTGTTCACACAGTCAACCAAGTCTGGTAAATATACCTGGTGGTGTGATCACGCAGTCAACCAAGTCTGGTAAATATACCAGGTGGTGTGATTACACACAATCACATGTTATTTTATTTTTATTTAACTAGGCAAGTCAGTCAAGAACAAATTCTTATTTACAATGACGGCCTATCAAAAGGCAACACACCTCCTGAGGGGACGGGGCTGGGATTAAAAATAAAAAAATAAATAAAATATAAATATAGGACAAAACACAACAAGAGAGACAACGCAACACTAGATAAAGAGAGACCTAAGAAAACATAGCAAGGCAGCAACACAACATGACAACATGGTAGCAGCACAACATGGTACAAACGTTATTGGGCACAGACAACAGCACAAAGGGAATGGAGAATGAAGCATTAAGTTAATGCAGACAATTAGACGTACTGAAAAACAAGTCATTGTAAAATGTGAAGAACCTATCGAGTGTATTTACTTCAAAAAGTGGATCAAGTGGCTTTTTGGATGAACTGAAATGGCGTTATTCTCAAATCAAACTTTATTAGTCACATGTGCCGAATACAACAAGTGTAGACTTTACCGTGAAATGCTTTACTTACAAGCCCTTAACCAACAGTGCAGTTCAAGAAGAAGAAAATATTTACCAAGAAGACTAAAATAAAAAGTTACGCAATAAGAATAACAATAATGAGGCTATATACAGGGGGTACCGGTACCGAGTCAGTGTGCAGGGGTACAGGTTAGTTGGGGTAATTTGTACATGTAGGTAGGGGTGAAGTGACTATGAATAGATAATAAACAGCGAGTAGCAGCAGTGTACAAAATAGAGGTGTCACGGCTGTCGTAAGGAGCGGACCAAAGTGCAGCGCGTGTGTCGTTCCACATTTTATTTACACTGTGAAACTATGCAATACATATAAATAAACTTGAATCACAAAAAAACAACAAACCGTGATGCAGAGGAGAAACATACACTACTCAAAGACAATCTCCCACAAACCCAGGTGGAAAAAAAACCTACTTAAGTATGATCTCCAATTAGAGACAACGAGGACCAGCTGCCTCCAATTGGAGATCATCTCAAACAAAACCCAACATAGAAATACAAAACTAGAACCTAACAACATAGAAAAACTAAATTAGAAAACCCCCCTGTCACGCCCTGACCTACTATACCATAGAAAATAACAGCTTTCTAAGTTCAGGACGTGACATCAACTTGTAAACTCACTTTTGAGGGAACCGTCTTTCAATGTTTTGGTACTACTATTGGAGAGCCCTTCATTGTCTACACCCATTCAGCATCCTTCACACCCTCTTAAGCCTTAGCCCCACCCATCTCTGTAAGGGTTGATCCGTGCATTCTGTACTAACTAGCCAGCTACTTCCAGACATCTAAGAGAGAGAGAGAGAGAGAGAGAACAGCTCACTGATCATTACTCGCCCTATCTGTGGTTTCGCGTTCAGAGTGCACAGTGGACGCTCTGGCCAATAAGTAGAGTTGTTCTGAAAGCTATGGCCTCACAACTACAGTCAAGCACCCAAGCTAACATTGGCTAACTACTTCCAGATACATAATGAGAGAACACCTAGCTCTGACCATTTTACTCCCCCTAGCAGAGCTTGTTAAGCTGTTTTCATGTTATCCAGAGCGTTGGTGACTGTAACTGTGCCGCTGGCAACAATTGATTTATGCTTTGTTGCCGACGTTTTACTGACACCGGACATATTCAACAGGTGTTGAGCTTTCAAAAATGCATCAGTTATTCTGTGCTCTGGCACACTAAGAAATGTAGCTAGCTAGGTAAACAATGAATCCCAACGCATACACGTAACGTTAGTTAGCGGGCCAGCCAGCTAACGTTAGCTAGCTTGCTAACAGTACACTTTAACCTGTCTGGGAACGTGGGACGCTTGCGTCCCACCCTAGTCAACAGCCAGTGGAATCGCGTCGCGCGAAATGCAAATACCTCATAAATGCTATAACTTCAATTTCTCAAACATATGACTATTTTACACCATTTTATAGATACATCTCTCCTGAATCGAACCACATTGTGCGATTTCAAAAAGGCTTTACAGCAAAAGCAAAACATTAGATTATGTTAGGAAAAAAATCACACTGCCATTTTCAAAGCAACTCGATGCATCACAAATACCCAAAACACAGCTAAATGCAGCACTAACCTTTGACAATCTTCATCAGATGACACTCCTAGGACATCATGTTACACAATACATGCATTTTTTGTTCGATTAAGTTCATATTTATATATAAAAACAGCATTTTACATCGGCGCGTGACATTCAGAAAATATTTTCCCTCAAATGCTTCCGGTGGATCAGCCCTACAATTTACAAAATTACTGTTCGAAAACATTGTTAAAATGTAATATTGTCATTCAAAGAATTATAGATTAACAATTCGTGAATGCAACCGCATTGCCAGATTTAAAAATAACTTTACTGGGAAATCACACTTTGCAATAAACGACGTGGTATGCTCAGAAAAATAGGCTAGGCGATACATGTTAGCGCCATCTTGGAATCATCTAAAATCAAATATACTATTGTGAATATTCCCTTACCTTTGATTTTCTTCATCAGAAGGCACTTCCAGGAATCCCAGGTCCACAACAAATGTAGTTTTGTTCGAAAAAGTTAATAATTTATGTCCCAATAGTTCCTTCTTGTTAGCGCGTTCCGAAGGCTACTCATAATGTACTGAAGCGCGCGGGACTTGTCGTCACGAATGTGCAAAAAATATATATTTACGTTCGTTCAAACATGTCAAACGTTGTATAACATAAATCTTTAGGGCCTTTTTCAACCAGAGCTTCAATAATATTCAAGGCGGACGATTGCATTGTCTTACTAAACGTTTCGGAACAAAAGGGTTCCCATGGGCGCCCGAGTCATAGTAGTAATGGCCCTCCCCCTGTGACCAACTTCCCAAGCCTCTCTTTGGGTCAATTTCTACCATAGAAGACTCAAACCACTTTGTAAAGACTGTTGACATCTAGTGGAAGCCTTAGGAAGTGCTAAATGATTAATAAGTCCCTGTGTGTTTCAATGGCAAAGGCTTGAAGTGATTCCATACATCAGATTTCCACTTCCTGTTAGGATTTGTCTCAGGGTTTTGACTGCCATATGAGTTCTGTTATACTCACAGACACCATTCAAACAGTTTTAGAAACTTTAGAGTGTTTTCTATCCAAATCTACTAATTATATGCATATTCTCGTTACTGGGCAGGAGTAGTAACCAGATTAAATTGGGTACGTTTTTTATCCGGCCGTGCAAATACTGCCCCCTATCCCCAACAGGTTAACAAGACATTTGTGGAGTGGTTGAAAAACGAGTTTTAATGACGCCAACCTAAGTGTATGTAAACTTCCGACTTCAGCTGTATGTGGGATACAACCATCCCAGCTCTGCAGATTTTGCAAAGAGACAGAAATATTAGATAATTTGTTTTGGTACTGTCCATATGTAGCTTGTTTTTGATTGCAGGTTCAGGAATGGATGAAGTTTTGCAACATTTATCTTGAGCTAACTCTGCAGATAGCAGTGCTGGGTTATTTAAAAAGTCCTATTCAATTGATTAATAATACTCTTAGCAAAAATATGTATCTTTAATTTACAATGTGTAGAATTTATGAGAATAGAAAGGTTTCGTACTTTTGTGAAACATCACAGCACAGTTGAAAAATATATGGCAAATAGAATTCCGAAAGTGGATTGTGTTCAGAGATAGATGGGAGGGGTTGAGTGAAGCTGAAGGGTGGGACTAATAACAAGCAAAAGATAACCAATGTAAAATATAGTGTCTGTAAAATGTATATAGTATGTATAAGCTGGAAGTAGAAGCCTAAGTGTTGTTGTCCATTAGTTTACTCCAATTAGGGAATGGGTGGTAGGGTTAGGGGAAAATAATAAAGGAAATTATATTAAATATATTTTTTTGTGTGTTTTTTTTGTGTGTATATATATATATACCCTAACCCTATATATATACACCAAAAAAATATGCGGGATTGGAAATTATTCATTGATGGAAGCCACAATCTACCTGCAATATTAAAGCTGAACTCCCCCCTAAAAACAATAGTAAGAAATAGCTGATTTGACATTTGCCTTAAACATTGTTTTCACTGAGGAAATGTACGAGTCTGCTGTTAATGCTCACTCTCTCTCTCTCCCTCCCTCCCTCCCTCCCTCGCATGTGCTGCCATAGAATTGAATTCTGTCAGACTTTTCCCGGACACACAGCATAGATATCATAATTTTCCGTTATCCACAGTGTGTTTGACAGTGGAAACTAAAACAAGGAAGGGTGTATTCTAGGACTGTGCTCTGGGGTATAATACTATCGCTCTAGTGCTCAACAGCAATAGAATAGAGTGATATATATAAATGTTTTAACAGTTTGAAAATGGGCTGGATTTGAAGAGAGACCAGTCTCTCATAAACATCCGATTGTCTGCCTAGCTACCAACCATAACTGTCTTCCTAGCTACCCACCATAACTGTCTGCCTAGCTACCAACCATAACTGTCTATCCTAGCTACCCACCCTAACTGTCTTCCTAGCTACCCACCCTAACTGTCTGCCTAGCTACCCACCCTAACTGTCTTCCTAGCTACCAACCATAACTGTCTATCCTAGCTACCCACCCTAACTGTCTACCTAGCTACCCACCCTAACTGTCTGCCTAGCTACCCACCCTAACTGTCTTCCTAGCTACCCACCCTAACTGTCTGCCTAGCTACCCACCCTAACTGTCTGCCTAGCTACCCACCATAACTGTCTGCCTAGCTACCCACCATAACTGTCTGCCTAGCTACCAACCATAACTGTCTACCTAGCTACCCACCATAACTGTCTACCTAGCTACCCACCATAACTGTCTATCCTAGCTACCCACCCTAACTGTCTGCCTAGCTACCAACCATAACTGTCTATCCTAGCTACCAACCATAACTGTCTGCCTAGCTACCCACCCTAACTGTCTGCCTAGCTACCCACCATAACTGTCTATCCTAGCTACCCACCATAACTGTCTGCCTAGCTACCAACCATAACTGTCTATCCTAGCTACCCACCCTAACTGTCTTCCTAGCTACCCACCCTAACTGTCTGCCTAGCTACCCACCCTAACTGTCTTCCTAGCTACCCACCCTAACTGTCTGCCTAGCTACCCACCCTAACTGTCTGCCTAGCTACCCACCATAACTGTCTGCCTAGCTACCCACCATAACTGTCTGCCTAGCTACCCACCATAACTGTCTGCCTAGCTACCAACCATAACTGTCTACCTAGCTACCCACCATAACTGTCTATCCTAGCTACCCACCCTAACTGTCTGCCTAGCTACCAACCATAACTGTCTATCCTAGCTACCAACCATAACTGTCTGCCTAGCTACCCACCCTAACTGTCTGCCTAGCTACCCACCCTAACTGTCTGCCTAGCTACCCACCCTAACTACCCTTCCTAACTACCCACCCTAACTACCCACCCTAACTGTCTATCCTAGCTACCCACCCTAGCTACCCACCCTAACTACCCACCCTAACTGTCTGCCTAGCTACCCACCCTAACTGTCTGCCTAGCTACCCACCATAACTGTCTGCCTAGCTACCAACCATAACTGTCTTCCTAGCTACCCACCCTAACTGTCTACCTAGCTACCCACCCTAACTGTCTGCCTAGCTACCAACCATAACTGTCTGCCTAGCTACCCACCCTAACTGTCTGCCTAGCTACCCACCCTAACTGTCTTCCTAGCTACCAACCATAACTGTCTGCCTAGCTACCAACCATAACTGTCTGCCTAGCTACCAACCATAACTGTCTGCCTAGCTACCAACCATAACTGTCTGCCTAGCTACCCACCCTAACTGTCTGCCTAGCTACCCACCCTAACTGTCTGCCTAGCTACCAACCATAACTGTCTATCCTAGCTACCCACCCTAACTGTCTACCTAGCTACCCACCCTAACTGTCTACCTAGCTACCCACCCTAACTGTCTACCTAGCTACCCACCCTAACTGTCTACCTAGCTACCCACCCTAACTGTCTACCTAGCTACCCACCCTAACTGTCTACCTAGCTACCCACCCTAACTGTCTACCTAGCTACCCACCCTAACTGTCTGCCTAGCTACCAACCATAACTGTCTATCCTAGCTACCCACCCTAACTGTCTACCTAGCTACCCACCCTAACTGTCTACCTAGCTACCCACCCTAACTGTCTACCTAGCTACCCACCCTAACTGTCTACCTAGCTACCCACCCTAACTGTCTACCTAGCTACCCACCCTAACTGTCTACCTAGCTACCCACCCTAACTGTCTACCTAGCTACCCCCCCTAACTGTCTGCCTAGCTACCCCCCCTAACTGTCTGCCTAGCTACCCCCCCTAACTGGTTGCCTAGCTACCCACCCTAACTGTCTGCCTAGCTACCCACCCTAACTGTCTATCCTAGCTACCCACCCTAACTGTCTATCCTAGCTACCCACCCTAACTGTCTTGCCTAGCTACCCACCCTAACTGTCTTTCCTAGCTACCCACCCTAACTGTCTGCCTAGCTACCCACCCTAACTGTCTGCCTAGCTACCCACCCTAACTGTCTTCCTAGCTACCCACCCTAACTGTCTGCCTAGCTACCCACCCTAACTGTCTGCCCTAGCTACCCACCCTAACTGTCTATCCTAGCTACCCACCCTAACTGTCTACCTAGCTACCCACCCTAACTGTCTTCCTAGCTACCCACCCTAACTGTCTGCCTAGCTACCCACCCTAACTGTCTGCCTAGCTACCCACCCTAACTGTCTTCCTAGCTACCCCCTAACTTTCTACCTAGCTACCCACCCTAACTGTCTGCCTAGCTACCCACCCTAACTGTCTACCTAGCTACCCACCCTAACTGTCTACCTAGCTACCCACCCTAACTGTCTACCTAGCTACCCACCCTAACTGTCCACCTAGCTACCCACCCTAACTACCCACCCTAACTGTCTACCTAGCTACCCCCCCTAACTGTCTGCCGAGCTACCCACCCTAACTGTCTGCCTAGCTACCTAGTGACCCGATCCTGTAGGTTCATGCTCTACAACATTCGCAGAGTACGACCCTGCCTCACACAGGAAGCGGCGCAGGTCCTAATCCAGGCACTTGTCATCTCCCGTCTGGATTACTGCAACTCGCTGTTGGCTGGGCTCCCTGCCTGTGCCATTAAACCCCTACAACTCATCCAGAACGCCGCAGCCCGTCTGGTGTTCAACCTTCCCAAGTTCTCTCACGTCACCCCGCTCCTCCGCTCTCTCCACTGGCTTCCAGTCGAAGCTCGCATCCGCTACAAGACCATGGTGCTTGCCTACGGAGCTGTGAGGGGAACGGCACCTCCGTACCTTCAGGCTCTGATCAGGCCCTACACCCAAACAAGGGCACTCCGTTCATCCACCTCTGGCCTGCTCGCCTCCCTACCTCTGAGGAAGCACAGTTCCCGCTCAGCCCAGTCAAAACTGTTCGCTGCTCTGGCACCCCAATGGTGGAACAAGCTCCCTCACGACGCCAGGACAGCGGAGTCAATCACCACCTTCCGGAGACACCTGAAACCCCACCTCTTCAAGGAATACCTGGGATAGGATAAAGTAATCCTTCTAACCCCCCCCTTAAAAGATTTAGATGCACTATTGTAAAGTGGTTGTTCCACTGGATATTATAGGTGAATGCACCAAATTGTAAGTCGCTCTGGATAAGAGCGTCTGCTAAATGACTAAAAAAAAAAAATAAAGTAAAATGTACCCACCCTAACTGTCTGCCTAGCTACCCACCCTAACTGTCTATCCTAGCTACCCACGCTAACTGTCTATCCTAGCTACCCACCCTAACTGTCTATCCTAGCTACCCCCCCTAACTGTCTATCCTAGCTACCCCCCCTAACTGTCTATCCTAGCTACCCCCCCTAACTGTCTATCCTAGCTACCCCCCCTAACTGTCTGCCTATCGTCATGAACCGGCTTGAAGTTCGTAACAAAAAAGGGAGTCAACGTGGAGACAAGGAATAACAAAATATATTTATTAACTGCAGTAAACTAATTACAATTAACAAGGGGGGGGTGGTGTGTGTGTGTGTGTAGACAGTAATCAGCATTGTAAGTGAGTGGTTGCGTGCATACATGTGATAATGAGGGGTGTTGAAAGGTGCTAAAGCAAACAAACAAAACGACCACAAAAATGTCACAACCAAAATCCAACAGTTTGTCTGGATGGAGAGAGTCTCCTCAATGAATGGAGGTGTATTTATCCCGGGACCCACCCGAGCCCAGGTGTGTCTGGATGGAGAGAGTCTCCTCAATGAATGGAGGTGTATTTATCCCGGGACCCACCCGAGCCCAGGTGTGTCTGGATGGAGAGAGTCTCCTAATGAATGGAGGTGTATTTATCCCGGGACCCACCCGAGCCCAGGTGTGTCTGGATGGAGAGAGTCTCCTAATGAATGGAGGTGTATTTATCCCGGGACCCACCCGAGCCCAGGTGTGTCTGGATGGAGAGAGTCTCCTCAATGAATGGAGGTGTATTTATCCCGGGACCCACCCGAGCCCAGGTGTGTCTGGATGGAGAGAGTCTCCTAATGAATGGAGGTGTATTTATCCCGGGACCCACCCGAGCCCAGGTGTGTCTGGATGGAGAGAGTCTCCTCAATGAATGGGGAAGAGGTGTATTTATCCCGGGACCCACCCGAGCCCAGGTGTGTATGGATGGAGAGAGTCTCCTAATGAATGGGGAAGAGGTGTATTTAT
This sequence comes from Salmo salar, assembly GCF_965601325.2. Classification (NCBI taxonomy): domain Eukaryota; kingdom Metazoa; phylum Chordata; class Actinopteri; order Salmoniformes; family Salmonidae; genus Salmo; species Salmo salar. Next base: position 100,609,346 of record NC_138302.1, read on the forward strand.
CCCGGGACCCACCCGAGCCCTGGTGTGTCTGGATGGAGAGAGTCTCCTCAAGAATGGGGAAGAGGTGTATTTATCCCGGGACCCACCCGAGCCCAGGTGTGTCTGGATGGAGAGAGTCTCCTCAATGAATGGGGAAGAGGTGTATTTATCCCGGGACCCACCCGAGCCCAGGTGTGTCTGGATGGAGAGAGTCTCCTCAATGAATGGGGAAGAGGTGTATTTATCCCGGGACCCACCCGAGCCCAGGTGTGTCTGGATGGAGAGAGTCTCCTCAATGAATGGAGGTGTATTTATCCCGGGACCCACCCGAGCCCAGGTGTGTCTGGATGGAGAGAGTCTCCTCAATGAATGGGGAAGAGGTGTATTTATCCCGGGACCCACCCGAGCCCAGGTGTGTCTGGATGGAGAGAGTCTCCTCAATGAATGGGGAAGAGGTGTATTTATCCCGGGACCCACCCGAGCCCAGGTGTGTCTGGATGGAGAGAGTCTCCTCAATGAATGGGGAAGAGGTGTATTTATCCCGGGACCCACCCGAGCCCAGGTGTGTCTGGATGGAGAGAGTCTCCTCAATGAATGGGGAAGAGGTGTATTTATCCCGGGACCCACCCGAGCCCACGTGTGTCCCATGTCGCTGACCACCCTCCCAGCTCCGCCCACCGACATCCTAATAAGGAAAACAAGAGCAAAGAGAAAGAATACGGCAGACCGAGTGGGAGGGTCGACACACTAGCTACCCACCCTCACTGTCTGTCTAGTTATCCACCCTTACTGTCTGTCTAGCTATCCACCCTTACTGTCTGTCTAGCTATCCACCCTTACTGTCTGTCTAGCTATCCACCCTTACTGTCTGTCTAGCTATCCACCCTTACTGTCTGTCTAGCTATCCACCCTTACTGTCTGTCTAGCTATCCACCCTTACTGTCTGTCTAGCTATCCACCCTTACTGTCTGTCTAGCTATCCACCCTTACTGTCTGTCTAGCTATCCACCCTTACTGTCTGTCTAGCTATCCACCCTTACTGTCTGTCTAGCTATCCACCCTTACTGTCTGTCTAGCTATCCACCCTTACTGTCTGTCTAGCTATCCACCCTTACTGTCTGTCTAGCTATCCACCCTTACTCTCTGTCTAGCTATCCACCCTTACTCTCTGTCTAGCTATCCACCCTTACTGTCTGTCTAGTTATCCACCCTTACTCTCTGTCTAGGTATCCACCCTTACTCTCTGTCTAGCTATCCACCCTTACTGTCTGTCTAGCTATCCACCCTTACTCTCTGTCTAGCTACCCACCCTTACTGTCTGTCTAGTTATCCACCCTTACTCTCTGTCTAGCTATCCACCCTTACTGTCTGTCTAGTTATCCACCCTTACGCTCTGTCTAGCTATCCACCCTTACTGTCTGTCTAGCTATCCACCCTTACTGTCTGTCTAGTTATCCACCCTTACTCTCTGTCTAGCTACCCACCCTTACTGTCTGTCTAGTTATCCACCCTTACTGTCTGTCTAGCTATCCACCCTTACTGTCTGTCTAGCTATCCACCCTTACTGTCTGTCTAGCTACCCACCCTTACTCTCTGTCTAGTTATCCACCCTTACTCTCTGTCTAGCTATCCACCCTTACTCTCTGTCTAGCTATCCACCCTTACTGTCTGTCTAGTTATCCACCCTCACTCTCTGTCTAGCTATCCACCCTTACTCTCTGTCTAGCTATCCACCCTTACTCTCTGTCTAGCTATCCACCCTTACTCTCTGTCTAGCTATCCACCCTTACTCTCTGTCTAGCTATCCCCCCTTACTGTCTGTCTAGTTATCCACCCTTACTGTCTGTCTAGTTATCCACCCTTACGCTCTGTCTAGCTATCCACCCTTACTCTCTGTCTAGCTATCCACCCTTACTGTCTGTCTAGTTATCCACCCTTACTGTCTGTCTAGCTATCCACCCTTACTGTCTGTCTAGCTATCCACCCTTACTGTCTGTCTAGTTATCCACCCTTACTCTCTGTCTAGCTACCCACCCTTACTGTCTGTCTAGCTATCCACCCTTACTGTCTGTCTAGCTATCCACCCTTACTGTCTGTCTAGCTACCCACCCTTACTGTCTGTCTAGCTATCCACCCTTACTCTCTGTCTAGCTATCCACCCTTACTGTCTATCCTAGCTATCCACCCTTACTGTCTGTCTAGCTATCCACCCTTACTGTCTGTCTAGCTATCCACCCTTACTGTCTGTCTAGCTACCCACCCTTACTGTCTGTCTAGCTATCCACCCTTACTCTCTGTCTAGCTATCCACCCTTACTGTCTGTCTAGCTACCCACCCTTACTGTCTGTCTAGCTATCCACCCTTACTGTCTGTCTAGCTATCCACCCTTACTGTCTATCCTAGCTATCCACCCTTACTGTCTGTCTAGCTATCCACCCTTACTGTCTATCCTAGCTATCCACCCTTACTGTCTCTCCTCCTGTTCTCCACATATCCTCCCCCTCATGCTCTCCTCCACCTCTCCCCCATGCTCTCCTTCCCCTCTCTTCTTCCTCCTCCATCTCTCCTTCCTCCTCCTCTTCCTCCTCCAACTCTCAACCTCTCCTTCTCTCATCCTCTCTTCCACCTCGCCTCCTCTTCCTCCTCCTCCTCCACATCTTCTCCTCCTGCTCTCCTCCTCCTTTCCTCCTCCTTTCCCTCCTCCAGCTCTCCTCCTCCTTTCCCTCCTCCTGCTCTCCTCCTCCTCCCCCTCCACCTCCTCTCCTCCAACTCTAGGTTGATACTGTATGTCAAATATATTATAGCCAAATTATGCCTAGCTAATGTATGTCAAAATGAGAACATGGTTAGTTAACGGTGGTGTACATAGGCCTAGATCTAGGGCAGAGCACATCATTAATGCAAACAGTACAGAATGTCTTCGATACTTTAGATGATTCTACACTCACTCATCTTGTAATTTCTCATCCCTTCGTTCCTCCCTCTTTTCCTCCATCACATCATAGATCTCGTTTCTCCTCATACAGTGTATAAACGCTGATAGTCAGAGATGGTATTGGTCAGAGACGGTATTGGTCAGAGACGCTATTGGTCAGAGACGCTATTGGTCAGAGACGCTATTGGTCAGAGACGCTATTGGTCCAGAGACGCTATTGGTCAGAGGCGCTGGTGGTCAGAGACGCTATTGGTCAGAGGCGCTGGTGGTCAGAGGCGCTGGTGGTCAGAGACGCTATTGGTCAGAGACGCTATTGGTCAGAGGCGCTGATGGTCAGAGACGCTATTGGTCTTAGGCGCTGGTGGTCAGAGACGCTATTGGTCTTAGGCGCTGGTGGTCAGAGGCGCTGGTGGTCAGAGGCGCTGGTGGTCAGAGGCGCTGGTGGTCAGAGGCGCTGGGGGTCAGAGGCGCTGGGGGTCAGAGGCGCTGGGGGTCAGAGGCGCTGGTGGTCAGAGGCGCTGGTGGTCAGAGGCGCTGGTGGTCAGAGGCGCTGGGGGTCAGAGGCGCTGGTGGTCAGAGGCGCTGATAGTGCTGGTAGTCAGAGGCGCTGGGGGTCAGAGGCGCTGGGGGTCAGAGGCGCTGGGGGTCAGAGGCGCTGATAGTGCTGGTAGTCAGAGGCGCTGGGGGTCAGAGGCGCTGGGGGTCAGAGGCGCTGATAGTGCTGGTAGTCAGACGCTGGTAGACGCTGGTAGTCAGACGCTGGTAGTCAGAGGCGCTGGTAGTCAGAGGCGCTGGTAGTCAGAGGCGCTGGTAGTCAGAGGCGCTGGTAGTCAGAGGCGCTGGTAGTCAGAGACGCTGGTAGTCAGAGGCGCTGATAGCGCCGGTAGTCAGAGGCGCTGGTAGTCAGAGGCGCTGGTAGTCAGAGGCGCTGGTAGTCAGAGGCGCTGGTAGTCAGAGGCGCTGGTAGTCAGAGGCGCTGGTAGTCAGACGCTGATAGACGCTGGTAGTCAGACGCTGGTAGTCAGAGGCGCTGGTAGTCAGAGGCGCTGGTAGTCAGAGACGCTGGTAGTCAGAGGCGCTGATAGCGCCGGTAGTCAGAGGCGCTGGTAGTCAGAGGCGCTGGTAGTGCTGGTAGTCAGAGGCGCTGGTAGTGCTGGTAGTCAGAGGCGCTGGTAGTCAGAGGCGCTGGTAGTCAGAGGCGCTGGTAGTCAGAGGCGCTGGTAGTCAGAGGCGCTGATAGTGCTGGTAGTCAGAGGCGCTGATAGTGCTGGTAGTCAGAGGCGCTGATAGTGCTGGTAGTCAGAGGCGCTGGTAGTCAGAGGCGCTGATAGTGCTGGTAGTCAGAGGCGCTGGTAGTCAGAGGCGCTGATAGTGCTGGTAGTCAGAGGCGCTGATAGTGCTGGTAGTCAGAGGCGCTGATAGTGCTGGTAGTCAGAGGCGCTGATAGTGCTGGTAGTCAGAGGCGCTGGTAGTCAGAGGCGCTGGTAGTCAGAGGCGCTGGTAGTCAGAGGCGCTGGTAGTCAGAGGCGCTGATAGTGCTGGTAGTCAGAGGCGCTGATAGTGCTGGTAGTCAGAGGCGCTGATAGTGCTGGTAGTCAGAGGCGCTGATAGTGATGGTAGTCAGAGGCGCTGGTAGTCAGAGGCGCTGATAGTGCTGGTAGTCAGAGGCGCTGGTAGTGCTGGTAGTCAGAGGCGCTGATAGTGCTGGTAGTCAGAGGCGCTGATAGTGCTGGTAGTCAGAGGCGCTGATAGTGCTGGTGGTCAGAGGCGCTGGTAGTCAGACGCTGGTAGTCAGAGGCGCTGGTAGTCAGAGGCGCTGGTAGTCAGAGACGCTGGTAGTCAGAGGCGCTGATAGTGCTGGTAGTCAGAGGCGCTGATAGCGCCGGTAGTCAGAGGCGCTGGTAGTCAGAGGCGCTGGTAGTGCTGGTAGTCAGAGGCGCTGATAGTGCTGGTAGTCAGAGGCGCTGATAGTGCTGGTAGTCAGAGGCGCTGGTAGTGCTGGTAGTCAGAGGCGCTGGTAGTCAGAGGCGCTGGTAGTGCTGGTAGTCAGAGGCGCTGGTAGTGCTGGTAGTCAGAGGCGCTGATAGTGCTGGTAGTCAGAGGCGCTGGTAGTCAGAGGCGCTGATAGTCAGAGGCGCTGGTAGTCAGAGGCGCTGGTAGCGCCGGTAGTCAGAGGCGCTGGTAGAGGCACTGGTAGTCAGAGATGCTGATTGTCACGGCGGGTTTGGGGGCTATGAGCAAAAATCTGAACAGTGTTCATCAAACAGGAAGTGTACGCGTCACAAATGGCACCCTATCTTCTATTTCTCTGGTCAAAAGTAGTGCACTACAAAGGGAATAAGTTGCCATTTGGGAAAGGAGAGTTAGTGTCTTTGATGAGATTATCAGCCCCCTGGTTTAATTAACTTCACTATTAAGGTGGGGAGAAAGGGGGCAGAGCAGCTACCTACTGCTGCGTACTCATCACACACGCACCCACACGCACCCACGCATAAACACACACGCACACACACACACACCCGCGCACACTCCCACACGCGGACACACACACACTCCCACACACACACACACACACTCCCACACACACACACACACACACACACACATCATCTCATCATCTTCGGGTGATGGCACCCAATAGCTTTTTGATACATCACCACATTACCCATCATCATAGTTATTAAAGCTTCTCTCCAAAATAGCCACATCTGCTCTGATGCAGCGGTAGGAGGTGGAGGAGCAGCATTAATGGGAAGATGGGTGTGTGTGTGTGTGTGTGTGTGTGTGTGTGTGTGTGTGTGTGTGTGTGTGTGTGTGTGTGTGTGTGTGTGCGCGTGTGTGCCCACATCCTGCGTGTGTGGCTATGTACTTACGTGCATGTCTGTCTGCGTGTCCCAACGTACTGGCCTACATGCAAGTGTGTGTGTGTGGGGAGTGATTCTAAAAGCACGGCGGCTGAGGGACTGAATGCTGTATAAAGCCCAGATGCTGTTTCTTGTCTTCCCCCTGGTGATGGCTGTTTATTGGTTAGACCATTAATGATCCGTCTGGGGAGCGCCGGTATCTACACCATTTATCAACTATACGATCTATCAGCCGCAAAATGAACTTGTTGAGAAGCAGAGGACGCATTAGTGGTTGTTATTTGGGATGTATTTGAATGTCAATCCCTTTTGTGATGTATTTCTCTGTCATCCACTTGGAATGTTTTAAGTTATTATGTTAACTGTATTAGACCATGCTTTAAAAAAAAAGATGTAAGAAACCCCTTGCTGAAGAAACCCCTTGCTGAAGAAACCCCTTGCTGAAGAAACCCCTTGCTGATGAAACCCCTTGCTGATGAAACCCCTTGCTGATGAAACCCCTTGCTGATGAAACCCCTTGCTGATGAAACCCCTTGCTGAAGAAACCCCTTGCTGATGAAACCCCTTGCTGATGAAACCCCTTGCTGATGAAACCCCTTGCTGAAGAAACCCCTTGCTGATGAAACCCCTTGCTGATGAAACCCCTTGCTGAAGAAACCAATCAACCAATCAAATCAAATGTATTTATAAAGCCCTTCTTACATCAGCTGATATCTCAAAGTGTTGTACAGAAACCCAGCCTAAAACCCCAAACAGCAAGCAATGCAGGTGTAGAAGCACGTGCGGTGGCTAGGAAAAACTCCCTAGAAAGGCCAGAACCTAGGAAGACACCTAGAGAGGAACCAGACTATGAGGGGTGGCCAGTCCTCTTCTGGCTGTGCCGGGTGGAGATTATAACAGAACATGGCCAAGATGTTTGAAATGTTCAGAAATGACCAGCAGGGTCAAATAATAATAATCACAGCGGTTGTCAAGGGTGCAACAGGCGCACCTCAGGAGTACATGTAAAACCCCTTGTAGATGGCCACCCGTATCTTTCAGCATGTTTTTATAAAAATATAGATTTAATGTTCTCCGCAAGGACATATACAGGATACTACCCTAAACAACATAACCTTCACTATGTCACCAGGACATACAGTTGAAGTCGGAAGTTTACATACACTTAGGTTGGAGTCATTGAAACTCGTTTTTCAACCACTTCACAAATTTCTTGTTAACAAACTATAGTTTTTGCAAGTTGGTTAGGACATCTACTTTGTGCATGACACAAGTAATTTTTCCAACAATTGTTTACAGACAGATTATTTCACTTTTATAATTCACTTTATCACAATTCCAGTGGGCCAGAAGTTTACATACACTAAGTTGACTGTGCCCTTAAACAGCTTGGACAATTCCCCCAAAAATGTCATGGCTTTAGAAGCTTCTGATAGGCTAATCTACATCATTTGAGTCAATTGGAGGTGTACTTGTGGATGTATTTCAAGGCCTACATTGAAACTCAGTGCCTCTTTGCTTGACATCATGGGATAATCAAAAGAAATCAACCAAGACCTCTGGTTCATCCTTGAGCAATTTCCAAACACCTGAAGGTACCACGTTCATCTGTACAAACAATAGTAGGCAAGTATAAACACCATGGGACCACACAGCCGTCATACCGCTCAGGAAGGAGATATGTTCTGTCTCCTAGAGATGAACGTACTTTGGTGCGAAAAATGCAAATCAATCCCAGAACAACTGCAGAGGACCTTGTGAAGATGCTGGAGGAAACAGGTACAAAAGTATCTATATCCACAGTAAAACGAGTCCTATATTGACATTACCTGAAAGGCCGCTCAGCAAGGAAGAAGCCACTGCTCCAAAACCGCCACAAAAAAGCCAGACTACGGTTTGCAACTGCACATGGGAACAAAGATCGTATTTTTTGGAGAAATGTCCTCTGGCAGCATCATGTTGTGTGGGTATTGTGGGGGTATATTGAAGCAACATCTCAAGACATCAGTCAGAAAGTTAAAGCTTGGTCGCAAATGGGTCTTCCAAATGAACAATGACCCCAAGCATACTTCCGAAGTTGTGGCAAAATGGCATAAGGACAACAAAGTCAAGGTATTGGAGTGGCCATCACAAAGCCCTGACCTCAATACTATTGAAAATTTGTGGGCAGAACTGATAAAGTGTGTGCGAGCAAGGAGGCCTACACATCTGACTCAGTTACACCAGCTCTGTCAGGAGGAATGAGCCAAAATTCAACCAACTTATTGTGGGAAGCTTGAGGAAGGCTACCTGAAACGTTTGACCCAAGTTAAACAATTTAAAGGCAATGCTACCAAATACTAATTGAGTATATGTAAACTTCTGACCTACTGGGAATGTGATGAAAGAATTAAAAGCTGAAATAAATCATTCTCTCTACTATTATTCTGACATTTCACATTCTTCAAATAAAGTGGTGATCCTAACTGACCTATGACAGGGAATATTTACTAGGATTAAATGTCAGGAATTGTGAAACTGAGTTGAAATATATTTGGCTAAGGTGTATGTAAACTTCCGACTTCAACTGTATACACAGGATACTACCCTCCACAACATAACCTTCACTCCAAAGAGGAGAGGAAAAAAACTCCAAACCTACAACCTGATTTTGGACAAAACTACCAAAGATTCTTATTTCCATGGTCTGTACTGCAAATTCTCTGGCAAACCAACGACCTGCAAAAGAAGAACAAGAAACCTGAAAACACTGTCCAACCTGGTGATGTTTAGTCTGAAGCTACTTTTAAAGCCAAGAAGAAAAATAAATTACAATTATATATTTTTCTTTATAAGGACTGAATGCTAAGTTAAGGCTACCAAGCTTGCTAGGACAGAACAGATCCGGCTGAAACTTCAATTAGCACGGAGGTGTGAAGCGAGAGGTGTCAAAGCCCTTGATCCCAACAATGGAAGGAGAGTTTCCCTGCCTACCCAAATCCAGAGGCCTTTGAAGCCCCCTCCCTCTGTGCAGTGGTCATTACAATACAGTACCCACTGGATTCATCTCTATTCCATTGCAGCCTTCCCTGTAGCTCAGTTGGTAGAGCATGGTGTTTGCAACACCAGGGTTGTGGGGCCGATTCCCACGGGGGGCCAGCACAGAAAAAAAAATGTATGAAATCTATGCATTCACTACTGTAAGTCACTACTGCTAAATGACGTAAATGTAATAAGAAACAATATAGTTGCTTTGATCACATCAGAAGATATCTTCCTCGCAATCTTCAAATTACAACAGCCACAGGACAACTTTGTTTGGATGTTGTAAAGGACCATCTGCCGAATCTGAAGAGATATAGCTAGCTAACGACTTCCTTGTGTTAGAAGAATTACTTAATCCTATCCCAGGTATTCCTTAAAGAGGTGGGGTTTCAGGTGTCTCCGGAAGGTGGTGATTGACTCCGCTGTCCTGGCATCGTGAGGGAGCTTGTTCCACCATTGGGGTGCCAGAGCAGCGAACAGTTTTGACTGGGCTGAGCGGGAACTGTGCTTCCGCAGAGGTAGGGAGGCGAGCAGGCCAGAGGTGGATGAACGCAGTGCCCTTCTTTGGGTGTAGGGACTGATCAGAGCCTGAAGGTACGGAGGTGCCATTCCCCTCACAGCTCCGTAGGCAAGCACCATGGTCTTGTAGCAGATGCGAGCTTCAACTGGAAGCCAGTGGAGTGTGCGGAGGAGCGGGGTGACGTGAGAGAACTTGAGAAGGTTGAACACCAGACGGGCTGCAGCGTTCTGGATGAGTTGTAGGGGTTTGATGGCACAGGCAGGGAGCCCCGCCAACAGCGAGTTGCAGTAATCCAGACGGGAGATGACAAGTGCCTGGATTAGGACCTGCGCTGCTTCCTGTGTGAGGCAGGGTCGTACTCTGCGAATGTTGTGGAGCATGAACCTACAGGATCAGGTCACCGCCTTGATGTTAGCGGAGAACAACAGGGTGTTGTCCAGGGTCACGCCAAGGCTCTTAGCACTCTGGGAGGAGGACACAATGGAGTTGTCAATCTTGTTTACCCAACCATGGGACAGACTATGTTTGTTCCCACACTCGGGACTCTGACTCTCTATTGGTTACAGACTTTTGGCCTCCCATCCTATTCTACCCACCTCTGGCCGGCTTTGTATTCATGTTTCCTGATGAAATTGCTGTATAATATGATCTTATTGTCATCTATTGCACATTCAAATGTCAAATAAGTAAGCATTTCACTGTAAGGTCTACACCTGTTGTATTCAGCGCATGTGACTAATAAAATTAGATTTTATTTGAAATCAGGACTGCAGAGCTCTCCCTGTCCTATGCCTTGATTGTATTACTGTTGATGATATCTGGAAATGTGCATGCACACCCTGGCCCATCTACTGTTGCTAGCCCCAATTCTGACTTGTGCTCTGATTTCTGCTCTCATAAATGCCTGGGTTTTCTGCACGTTAAACACTAGAAGCTTATTACCTAAAATGGAACAATTGAACGTGTGGGTTCAGATGTGTTGGTCATTACTGAGACGTGGTTAAGAAAGAGTGTTTTGAACACTGATGTTAACCTTTCTGGTTATAACCTTTTTCCGCTGCAACCTTAAAGGTCCTCAATGATGTCACCATTGCCCTTGATTCTAAGTAATGTTGTGCTGCTATTTTTATTGACTTGGCCAAAGCTTTTGATACGGTAGACCATTCCATTATTGTAGGCCGGCTAAGGAGTATTGGTGTCTCTGAGGGGTCTTTGGCCTGGTTTGCTAACTACCTCTCTCAAAGAGTGCAGTGTATAAAGTCAGAACAGCTGCTGTCTCAGCCACTGCCTGTCGCCAGGGGGGACCCCAAGGCTTGATCCTAGGCCCCACACTCTTCTCAATTTACAGCAACTACATAGGTCAGGCAGTAGGAAGCTCTCACATCCATTTATATGCAGATGATAGTCTTATACTCAGCTGGCCCCTCCCCGGATTGTGTGTTAAATGCTCTACAACAAAGCTTTCTTAGTGCCCAACAAGCTTTCTCTGCCCTTAACCTTGTTCTGAACACCTCCAAAACAAAGGTCATGTGGTTTGGTAAGAAGAATGCCCCTCTCCCCACCGGTGTGATCACTATATCTGAGGGTTTAGAGCTTGAGGTAGTCACCTCATACAAGTACTTGGAAGTATGGCTAGATGATACACTGTCCTTCTATCAGCACATATCAAAGCTGCAAACTAAGGTTAAATCTTGACTTGGTTTCCTCTATCATAATTGCTCCTCTTTCACCCCAGCTGCCAAACTAACCAGATTCAGATGACCATCCTACCCATGCTCGATTTCGGAGACGTAATTTACACATGATCAATTAAATCTATAGATTGGCAAGTAAGGGTGCTCTCCAGCGGCTAGATGTACTTTAAAATTGAATTGTATCTTGTGAATTGTTCACTATATTTCACCTTTAACCTTATCGAGAAACATATTTTTGCACTAATCTTATAGAAAAAAAATGTAAATTGTGTGAAGAAAATCGCCAGTATCAGCTTTGTACAAAATGTATAATGATTAAAACAACTACAAGATCTCCTATTATTTTCTTCTCTGTTATGAAAGGCTGCAATATGAAACTTTTGAGAGCAACTGACCAAAGTCACTTAGAAATGTGAGTTATAGATCTGTCATTCTCATTGAAAGCAAGTCTAAGAAGTGGTAGATCTGTTCTATGTGTGTTATTTCTATGCTTCTCATTCTTAAGTTAAATGTTTTTATGTTTTGCTTTCAGTTTTGTACACCAGCTTCAAACAACTGGAAATACAATATTTTTGGTTATAGAAAATATATTTCATAGTGTTGTAGATGATACAATGGTTCTCTACACTATACTTGCTTGTTTTGTCACATAAACGGAAATAAGGAAAACTATTAGAATTGTTGCAACCAGGAAATGACGTGTGATTTATGCATAGTTAATCTTTTAATGAATAATAAACAACTTACACAATCAATAAAACAGTCATTCTGTTGTGAATTTGCAAATTTTGTGGGCGTAAACATATTATTTTTCATGTTATTTTCTTGTATTTTATCTTAAGTCTCTTTTGTTTCAATTAATAATTAATCAACTCTTTATCTTTGTTTTTTTCCCCCCCAGATAACTGAGTCAGGCAAGGAGACGCTACCAACATGGCTGCACTGGGACAGGAAGAGAAACATCCTACAGGGTCTACCACTGGGGGAGGACAAGGGTGTCCACTATATCTCTGTCTCCACATCCAACTGCAGCCAGGATATCTTCTCCATCGAGGTGCACCCAGAGGAGCATGCTGACACCGACCCGATCCAGGTAGCCATCCAGTCAGCGTCCAACAACTCCAACAACGAGGTACAGCCATTCGTCTGTGGCAACGAGGAGCCGGTGACGGTGCTCACAGTGATTCTGGATGCTGACCTGACCAAGATGAGCTCCAGGCAGAGGGTGGAGCTGCTGGGAAAGATGAAGAAGTTCTCTGGCGTGGCGCTCCAGCACATGAAGATACTTCCCGTGGTCAACAACCGATTGTTCGATATGTCCGCCTTCATGGCCGGACCAGGAAATGCCAAAAAGGTGGTGGAGAACGGAGCCCTGTTATCCTGGAAGCTGGGCTGTTCCCTGGACCAGAGTAACGTCCCTAATATTAGTAGCGTCCAGGCGCCGGCTAAAGAGGGCACTATGTCGGCTCAGTTGGGATATCCGGTCGTCGGTTGGCACATCGCCAACAAGAAGCCTCATATCCCAAAACGGGTGAGGCGCCAGCTCAACAATACCCCTACTCCTGTTCTAGCTTTGCTTCCCCCTACATCTGTCGTCGAGCCCCCTGTTCGCATTGTACCCACCCTGTCGTCACCTGCCATTGCTGCCCCCACAGACAGCTCTGCCCCACCCATGAGAGGGCCTGTGCCCTTGCCCATGAAGCCCACGATCCGTGTCAGAGACTCTTATTCCCACACTCCCACTCAGGGTGCACCCCTGCCAACCAGAGTGATGGAGTCCACTAGTACCATCTCCATTGAACCCACCATGACCAGGCATACCGTTGTGGAAGCTACGCCGACACTCCCTCCACCCACCACAGTCGCCACCAGAAAGCCAACCAAGAAACCAAAGAGACCGAAGACCACTCCGATGCCAAGGGAGCCCAAGACCACCACAGCCAAACCAGCCAGGCGCACCACCCCTTCGTCCATCGTGCCTGACCCAAGAAACGAGAAACCAGATCTTCGCAACCCCATCGATCAGGTCAATGCCTTCGTGGGCACATATTTTGAAGTGAAAATCCCATCCGATACTTTCTTTGACAAGGAGGACGGTACGACAGACAAGCTGAGGTTGTCATTGAGGATGAACCACAACGAAGTAGTCGGAGATGATTCATGGATACAGTTTAATAGCACAAGCCAGCTGCTGTACGGTCTACCAGACTCGAACCACATCGGGAAGCATGAGTACTTCATGCAGGCCACCGATAAGGGCGGTCTGAATGCGATCGACGCCTTTGAGGTCCGTGTGAACCGCTGGGCTTCCAACGATAAGTCGCCGGTCTTGTTCCAGGCTCGCTTCCACGGGGAACCTCACCAGGTGACCAACGACATCCACAAGAAGATTTTGCTCATCAAAAAACTGGCGTACTCGTTCGGGGACCGCAACAGCAGCACGGTCACCCTGAGGAACATCACCAAGGGATCCATCATGGTGGAGTGGACCAACAACAGCCTCCAGCAGAACCCCTGTCCCAAGGAGCAGATCCAGACCATGTCCAGGAGGATCTCCGACGCCCAGGGAAGGCCCTCCCAGACATTCATCTCCACCATGGAGCCTGAATTCAAACCCATTGACATCAAGGTCAAAGGGACAGCCGCCTGCCAGAAGTACATGTTCGTGCCGCCAAGTGAAATCACCATTCCTATACCCCCGGCCGTCACACCGGCGCTCGGCGCCGGACGCCAGAGCACGGACGACGTCTACCTCCACACGGTCATCCCTGCAGTGGTGGTGGCAGCCATATTGCTGATCGCCGGCATCATCGCTATGATCTGCTACCGTAAGAAGCGCAAGGGCAAGCTGACCATCGAGGACCAGGCTACTTTCATCAAGAAGGGGGTGCCCATAATCTTCGCAGATGAGCTTGACGACTCCAAGCCCCCTCCGTCCTCCTCCATGCCCCTCATCCTGCAGGAGGAGAAACCCCCACTGCCCCCGCCGGAGTACCCCAACATGGCCAGTCCAGAGACCACCCCCTTGAACCAGGACCTTCTGGGGGAGTACACAGCTCTGAGGGATGAGGACCCCAATGCCCCTCCCTACCAGCCTCCACCCCCCTTCACTGTCCCCATGGAAGGTAAAGGCTCTCGTCCAAAGAACATGACCCCCTACAGATCCCCACCACCTTACGTGCCACCCTAAGGTTAGCTGGCTCCTCCAGAGGAGGAGAGGGGAAGCAGGGGGGACTTGTAACCGTCTCACACCAGTGTTGTCTGTTTGGAAATAAGGGGTGGGAGGAGGAGGGTAGAGGCTCTGCAAAGTGGCAATGAACTTCGGACATTTTGGTTTGGGAGGGTTTTGGGCTGATCTGATCAAGGCTGAGTTAAGGTTGAACGATGGGAGGGAGGGAGAACTAGGTGGTAGCCTCGGGCAACAGTAGCCAGAACAATGACACTATTCAGTCTCTCGTCATCTCATTGGCTACAGCTGAACAGCTAGATTGAGAAGAAACGCCCCTCCGGTCCCAGCAGCTTTTTTTCTCCATTTGAAACTAAATGGCCTTTTTGTTTTATTTTGTGTCTTTTGGTTCTGGTTTTCTTCTGTTTTTGACTTGACTTTAAGATCAAACTACTTGCCTTTTTTAATCTTCTTTTATCTTTGAATAATACAAGAGGACAATAGACAAACACACACTACAGGCAAAAAGGTTTTTAATGATGAGATAGAGAGTTCTATGAATGAAAACAAACACAACATAATCATTTTGATCTGGGACAGCCAACCCTGCAGACAGTGCTAAACACAGTGGCTGATCGATGTGGTGGTGGCTGTTTTGGATTCAATAAGGTTTGCCTTTTAACACTAATTGTATGTTTTTACCCTTATTCACACAATGTCTAGTCAAGATGAGCATAACAAAGGTAGCCTAAAAGAATAATTAGAAATTAGTATAAAGTTTCTATTCAACATTTTTTTTTTTCAAAACTTTATATCTTTAAGGTTATGTTAGATTAGATAGATAGATAGGATTATTTTGGTGGTGGTGGAGCAGATCTCCTGACTGAAATAGCCTGCAGGATCTCTTTTTCCCCCGATCAGAAAGGAACGGTACACCTAGTAGGTAGGCCTCGTCAGGGTTAGTGAACGTTAACATGAAAGGCAATGTCATCCAGGTGGTTACCCTGGCCTGATTATTACCAGATGGTTACCCTGGCCTGATTATTACCAGGTGGTTACCCTGGCCTGGTTTTTACCAGATGGTTACCCTGGCCTGGTTATTATCAGGTGGTTACCCTGGCCTGATTATTACCAGGTGGTTACCCTGGCCTGATTATTACCAGGTGGTTACCCTGGCCTGGTTATTATCAGATGGTTACCCTGGCCTGGTTATTATTAGATTTCTTGTTTTTACTTTGTCTGAGTTTTCCAAAGCCACCCAAAATCATTCAAGAGAGAAATATAACACAATACAATGCCCCTTTTTACTATTCTTGTTTAAAATGGGTTAAAATGAGTATCATGATCCCAATATGATCATAACATTGACAATTTGAATGCCATTTTGCCTTTATGGTGATACGACAAGTGTCTTCTGTAAATAACGATGGATCGGCCTGTGTGTATTTTTTGTCCAAAAACATTTTGTGTAAATCAGATGTGGAAAAAGCCTCCTGCAGTTTATTTTAGACAAGGGGTCATTATTTTTTTATGTAGTGATGATGCTCTTGTTTTCACAGGAAACAGTTTAGGGCTGTTGAGAGTGATTTGAGAACATCCTGAAAGGGATACAGCGTGTATTCACAACTCAAAGGTCATTGTTGAGAGGATGGTAGGAGTGTTAGAGAGAGAGAGAAATGGGAATATCCCAATAACAAGATTCCCAGAAAACACAGGACAAAATGGTTGATAAAATCTATCTAATTTTTTTACAACGTTTTTGATACAGCATCAAATTGTTTAAGAAAAAAATCGATAAATACATGAATAGTGTACTGCAATTTGTAAAATCTTAGAGTAGAGAATTGATTCCTTATTATATACCTTTTCTCATTGGTCACCTATTTCAAGGGATTTTATTTCGTTTTTTTGTTGCCATATTGTCGAATTGAAATGCACCTCCTGTTAAACAGTCGGAATTACCCATTTTATCTAATCACACATTTTATTTAATGTTCAAATTCTTCACTAACGACTTTGAAAGTGACCCTTTGCAATAATGTAAGGTACTGCCTGATGGTGGTGGTGAGTGGTCAATGCAGGTTAGATAAGTGATGATGTACTACACGCATAATGATGACGATGTGCACGCATAATGATGACGATGTGCACGCATAATGATGATGATGATGATGATGTGCACGCATAATGATGATGATGATGATGATGTACCTACATAGTTTGTTTTTGCCAGATTCCAAGTGTTGCTTTTTGAGTGTCCATTTATTATGGAAGCCGACCTCCGTCTATCTGTATCCAGATAATTCTTCATTCTTCACACGTTTGAAACTCTAATCCAACAAGTCCCAATAGTATTGGAATGAATGAATCATCAATATATATATATATATATATATAACAGAGTTCATTATGATGGTATATCTTGCTTGGTATGTTGCCGTACATTATAATATAGAGATTTATTTTTTATTGATGAGCTTCGGTTATAATTGGTTTTCTAATGCTTCCCTATATTGACGAGTCAATATGTCTACATCCATAGAGGTTTCATTAAGGAGTGTATCCATCTGTCTAATCTATCAGCCATTTTAAGACCCTGATTCCTGTCACAATAACTGATTCATAATTCCGTCTCCTTGTTAAAACTGGTATTGTTAATCTGACTAGATGACACATTTTGATCTGGAACCTCGAACCGTTAAAAAAGGTTAACATGTTGTCGATCTCCTTTCAGTTCAATGTTTCCATCACACTCACCGCCATTAAATACAGATGGAGTTTATTGGTTATATGTAAATAACTTGCTGACCCCCCCCCCCCCTCCTCCGCCCCTCCGCGTCCACAGATCATGTCGTCACTTCAGCTCTATTGATTTCTGACAAGGAACAAACTGCAATAATAGTCCCAGATGGTTTATCCCAATAGGGTTGTTAGTTAGTCAAATAAGAAATATATAGTTACTTATGACAGTTACTGAGATTGACAGATTTTATTCACGTTTGAGTGAGATTCATAGAACAATAGGTAAGTAGATGGTACAAGGACATCCTTATTTTTTTGTTGGTTTATATATATTTTAAGTGGTGTAGTCATTTCAGCATTAAGCTCAATTCATTCATTAGGCTAGCGAAGAATCAGGCTTAGTTACACCGAGTCAAAGATAAGTCACTTAAGTTAAGTACGTGTGACACACACAAGAGTACATGCTGTGTTAAAATCGTACATGATGAAAGTGTTAGTGACGTGTGTTTCTCAAATCTCGGATTTATTCCCATTCGACTCAAATTAAGAGGAGATTGTGATCTGATTTGTGCGAAGCTTAACGGAGAAGAAACCAACGATGCAAACAAATTAAAAAAAATAATAATGTAATAGCAGTCATTCACTATAACTGGTTCAAATGCCTTGTTGACAATATCTTATCTGTTGGCTACATTTCAGTATTTCAGTTTCATTTCAGATATTAGCAACGGTATTGCAAAAGATACGGAATCAACAAAAACACATTTGTTCTTTTCATTTAGAACACGATAGCTGTCCTGAAGGATACACATTAAGGTGTATCGACCTCTACGTTTTGTTTAAGCCCGATTTTCTGTCTTTCTGTGTTGTTCATTTACTTTCATTAGATTTCCTTATTGCCCATTTTGAAATGAAATGTAGAGATTGGTGTGTGTGTGTGTGTCAAATCAAATCAGCCTTAGAAATTAATGTCTTCATATGCAGCAAGCAGGACTGACTGAAAGCCTCCTAAGCCCCGACAAGGTGCATATTTTACTATATTTAATTTTGTTCGCTTATAGAGAATGTTTTCTTCATTTAGTTTTTACATTCATGAGTGAATTAGTACTTACAAATGGAATAATGATGATAGTAACAATGGTGATTGTGATGATTTATAATAATTACAAGAATAATATGGTTATTATAATGGTTTCAGGGGGACATTATACACTGTTTGTCCTTCATTTTTGTTATTGAAATACCTGTTTTTCCCCCATCGCCTTGCCAATAAAAATGGGACTCCTCTGGTTCGCAAACAAAATGGTTGCCAAAGTACAGCGCAGTGAAAAGTTATTTTGGCTTGTCTTAACATGTTGCCACGTATCAGACAGATGTTCAATTGACATGCTAAAACACATGACAAAGAGCCTCTCTGTAAGCCATCCCATGGGGAGGAGGGAGGAGCTAGAGGGATGATACCCCATGGGGGAGGAGGGAGGAGCTAGAGGGATGATACCCCATGGGGGAGGAGGGAGGAGCTAGAGGGATGATACCCCATGGGGGAGGAGGGAGGAGCTAGAGGGATGAGACCCCATGGGGAAGGAGGGAGGAGCTAGAGGGATGAGACCCCATGGGGAAGGAGGGAGGAGCTAGAGGGATGATACCCCATGGGGAAGGAGGGAGGAGCTAGAGGGATGATACCCCATGGGGGAGGAGCTAGAGGGATGATACCCCATGGGGGAGGAGGGAGGAGGGAGGAACTAGAGGGATGATACCCCATGGGGAAGAAGGGAGGAGGGATGAGACCCCATGGGGAAGGAGGGAGGAGATGGAGAGATGATACCCCATGGGGGAGGAGGGAGGAGCTAGAGGGATGATACCCCATGGGGAAGAAGGGAGGAACTAGCTGGATGATACCCCATGGGGAAGGAGGGAGGAGCTAGAGGGATGATACCCCATGGGGAAGAAGGGAGGAGGGATGAGACCCCATGGGGAAGGAGGGAGGAGATGGAGAGATGATACCCCATGGGGGAGGAGGGAGGAGCTAGAGGGATGAGACCCCATGGGGAAGGAGGGAGGAGGGATGAGACCCCATGGGGAAGGAGGGAGGAGCTAGAGGGATGATACCCCATGGGGAAGAAGGGAGGAGCTAGAGGGATGATACCCCATGGGGAAGGAGGGAGGAACTAGAGGGATGATACATAGACTGAGAAAATGCAGATTGAAGGAAAAAGGTTTTCCATCTGGAGCGGTCGGAAAAGCCTGACAATTGTCCTTGACAACAGGGCACTTACAACCTAGAAAAGAGGGTTGTAGATATGTATGAATGCTTGAGTAAACAATGCATGGTGAGAAATGCATTTTTCTTCTCCTGTGTTTTAATAACATTGTTTTATTTATGCCACTAGACACTGTATGTTGAAATCTTGTATTAAAAAAAAAAAAAAAAAAGTGTTTTCACCCAACTATTATTGTGACCTTCTCTTATTGGTTGTTTGATCTTGTACCATCGGTAGTGTTTCATCCTTGACGGACATGTATATATTTGTACCAGAAAGCTCAACAACAACAAAAATGTATCTCAACTGTAACTACAAGCGTGTCATACTCAACGCTATCTGTCCAGTATCCTTGTGATAGCAGAAAGCGGTGCTATTGTGATCTAGGTAGCCTTCAATTAACTTATACCCATATTGAATCCACAGACACTGTAAGAGCAGTTTTTTTTTGTTGTTGCCTCTTTTCATCACATATATCCCTCAGGCTGCTTTATATGGGTTTAAGAAACTTGTTTTTTTTTCTGTAGCTGTGACATTGCCGAGAGGTTTGTGTGGGGAGGATGACGGTGTCTTTTCAAAGTGAAGGAAGATGAATACTGATAAAATATTAACCAAATCAAATTTTCAATCATTCGAATTTATTTACAAATCCCTTCTTTACATCAGCTCATGTCACAAAAGTGCTTGTACAGAAACCCAGCTTAAAAACCCCAAACAGCAAACAATGCAGGTGTAGAAGCAGTAAAATTATTAATGATACGCGTTCACTAACGGATGGTAAACCTTCACATTGATTTTGACTGTTTGACAACATTGTCTAGCAGCATATAATAATGTTTATATTTTAACAATGTTGTTTGATCTATACCCTTTGGAGTGGTCCCCTATCTGTACTATTCTATATCCTTGGAGTGGTCCCCTATCTGTACTATTCTAGACCCTTGGAGTGGTCCCCTATCTGTACTATTCTATACCCTTTGGAGTGGTCCCCTATCTGTACTATTCTAGACCCTTTGGAGTGGTCCCCTATCTGTACTATTCTAGACCCTTGGAGTGGTCCCCTATCTGCACTATTCTAGACCCTTGGAGTGGTCCCATATCTGCACTATTCTAGACCCTTGGAGTGGTCCCCTATCTGTACTATTCTAGACCCTTGGAGTGGTCCCCTATCTGTACTATTCTAGACCCTTGGAGTGGTCCCCTATCTGTACTATTCTAGACCCTTGGAGTGGTCCCCTATCTGCACTATTCTAGACCCTTGGAGTGGTCCCCTATCTGCACTATTCTAGACCCTTTGGAGTGGTCCCCTATCTGCACTCTTCTAGACCCTTGGAGTGGTCCCATATCTGCACTATTCTAGACCCTTGGAGTGGTCCCCTATCTGTACTATTCTAGACCCTTGGAGTGGTCCCCTATCTGTACTATTCTAGACCCTTGGAGTGGTCCCCTATCTGCACTATTCTAGACCCTTGGAGTGGTCCCCTATCTGCACTATTCTAGACCCTTTGGAGTGGTCCCCTATCTGCACTCTTCTAGACCCTTTGGAGTGGTCCCCTATCTGCACTATTCTAGACCCTTGGAGTGGTCCCCTATCTGCACTATTCTATACCCTTGGAGTGGTCCCCTATCTGCACTATTCTAGACCCTTTGGAGTGGTCCCCTATCTGCACTATTCTAGACCCTTTGGAGTGGTCCCCTATCTGTACTATTCTAGACCCTTTGGAGTGGTCCCCTATCTGCACTATTCTGGACCCTTTGGAGTGGTCCCCTATCTGCACTATTCTAGACCCTTGGAGTGGTCCCCTATCTGCACTATTCTATACCCTTGGAGTGGTCCCCTATCTGCACTATTCTAGACCCTTTGGAGTGGTCCCCTATCTGCACTCTTCTAGAACCTTTGGAGTGGTCCCCTATCTGCACTATTCTAGACCCTTGGAGTGGTCCCCTATCTGCACTATTCTATACCCTTGGAGTGGTCCCCTATCTGCACTATTCTAGACCCTTTGGAGTGGTCCCCTATCTGCACTATTCTAGACCCTTTGGAGTGGTCCCCTATCTGTACTATTCTAGACCCTTTGGAGTGGTCCCCTATCTGCACTATTCTAGACCCTTTGGAGTGGTCCCCTATCTGCACTATTCTAGACCCTTGGAGTGGTTAACAAACAAATCTTTGGTTGCTACAGTACATGGGCTCTTTGCTATCTTTCCCATATTTCCTTCATGACTCTAACCCTTTAGCACGAGGGCGTCAAACTCCACGAAGGGCCCTGTTTTTTGGGTTTTTCCCTTCGTTTAAGACCTAGACGACCAGGTGAGGGGAGTTCCTTACTAATTAGTGACCTACAGTACCAGGTGAGGGGAGTTCCTTACTAATTAGTGACCTAGACTACCAGGTGAGGGGAGTTCCTTACTAATTAGTGACCTAGACGACCAGGTGAGGGGAGATCCTTACTAATTAGTGACCAAGACAACCAGGTGAGGGGAGTTCCTTACTAATTAGTGACCAAGACAACCAGGTGAGGGGAGTTCCTTACTAATTAGTGACATTAATCAATCAAGCACAAGGGTGGAGCGAAATTCAATTCAAAGGGCTTTATTGAGAAACATATGTTAACATTGCCAAAGCAAGTAATATAGATAATAAACAAAAGGGAAATAAACAATAAAAAATGTACAGTAAACTTTACACTCACAGAAGTTCCAAAAGAGTAAAGACATTTCAAATGTCATTGTCTATATACAGTCTTGTAACGATGTGCAAATAGTTAAAGTACTAAAGGGAAAATAAATAAAAACAGATATAGGTTGTTACAGTGGTGTTTGTTCTTCACTGGTTGACATCATGCTGCTGTGACTGCCAAATAGCTTTTTAGTTTGCTCAGTTTTTTTTTCTCTCCAATATGTCAAGTAATTATCTTTTTATTTTTCTCATGATTTGGTTGGGTCTAATTGTGTTGCTGTCCTGGGGCTCTGTGGGGTCTATTTGTGTTATTGGCATGGGAAACATATGTTTACATTTCCAAGGCAAGTGAAATAAATAATAAACAAAAGTGAAATAAACAATATAATATTAACAGTAAACATTACTTTCCCAAAAGTTCCAATGGAATAGAGACATGTCCAATGTCATTATGTCTATATATAGTGTTGTAACTATGGTCAAATCTCTCTCCTCTCTCTCTCTCTCTCTCTCTCTCTCTCTCTCTCTCTCTCGGAGAGAAAGTGAGAGAGATTTATTGCCAGGACCCAGGTCTAACAGTAAATGACAGCATTCCCTCCTCTATATGCCCCCCTACGCACAACTATGACAACATAACCAACAAAAACGTGTCGCAGCTCTGTCGCACGCTGGGTATGTACATAGTCAATGGTAGGCTTCGAGGGGACTCCTATGGTAGGTACACCTACAGTGCTGATTTTGTATGTTTGCCCACTGACAAAGGAATGATCAGTCTATAATTGTAATGGTAGGTTTAGAGACAGAATAACAACAAAAAAATCAAGAAAAATGCATGTCAAAAATGTTATAAATTGATTTGCATTTTAATGAGGGAAATAAGTATTTGACCCCCTCTCAATCAGAAAGATTTCTGGCTCCCAGGTGTCTTTTTATACAGGTAACGAGCTGAGATTAGGAGCACACGCTTGAAGGGAGTGCTCCTAATCTCAGCTTGTTACCTTTATAAAATACCTGTCCACAGAAGCAATCAATCAGATTCCAAACTCTCCACCATGGCCATGACCAAAGAGCTCTCCAAGGATGTCAGGGACAAGGTTGTAGACCTACACAAGGCTGGAATGGGCTACAAAACCATCGCCAAGCAGCTTGGTGAGAAGGTGACAACAGTTGGTGTAGTGGCTTCCTTTCCTCTTTACCATAGCCACTGCCCAAGCCTGAAGCGGGGTTGTTTGGTACGCATACAGTCCACACTCAAGGTTTCCAAAAAGCCAAACATTCAATGTGATCCAGGGATATGGTGCAACAAAAATGTTTATTCTTCTTATAACTAACAGGAAAATGAATATCCAATCAACTTAAAACATAGGTTACTTGATATGGAAAATACACAATATGACCTGTCTGTATGTTTGTCTGTATGTCTGTATGTCTGTATGGTCAAAAAACTATACCGCTCCCGCGTCTAGCAAGGACTCCTCCCCCCAAAGGCCCAACTTCCTGCTTTTATCCTAACACACTTACTGTAGTACAATGAATGGGCAAGAGGGGGGGACAAAACTAAGTTACACTAACAACAAATGAATACATCTCAATCAGGTAAATATAAATCATAAAGGTACGTACCTAATATTTCATCATATACATTCATATTTACACAAATATACATGGAGCTCTGAATGTTCTGTCTTTTATACAAATATGTCAAAATAGGCTCTAACAGTTGGTGCGATTATTCGCAAATGGAAGAAACACAAAATAATTGTCAATCTCCCTTGGCCTGTGGCTCCATGCAAGATCTCACATCGTGGAGTTGCAATGATCATGAGAGCGGTGAGGAATCAGCCCAGAACTACACGGGAGGATCTTGTCAATGATCTAAAGGCAGCTGGGACCATAGTCACCAAGAAAACAATTGGTAACACTATGCCGTGAAGGACTGAAATCCTGCAGCGCCCGCAAGGTCCCCCTGCTCAAGAAAGCACATATACATGCCCGTCTGAAGTTTGCCAATGAACATCTGAATGATTCAGAGGACAACTGGGTGAAAGTGTTGTGGTCAGATGAGACCCAAATGGAGCTCTTTGGCATCAACTCAACTCGCCGTGTTTGGAGGAGGAGGAGGAATGCTGCCTATGACCCCAAGAACACCATCCCCACCGTCAAACATGGAGGTGAAACATTATGCTTTGGGGGTGTTTTTCTGCTAAGGGGACAGGACAACTTCACCGCATCAAAGGGATGATGGACGGGGCCATGTACTGTCAAATCTTGAGTGAGAACATCCTTCCCTCAGCCAGGGCATTGAAAATGGCTCATGGATGGGTATTCTAGCATGACAATGACCCAAAACACATGGCCAAGGCAACAAAGGAGTGGCTCAAGAAGAAGCACATTAAGGTCCTGGAGTGGCCTAGCCAGTCTCCAGACCTTAATCCCATAGAAAATCTGTAGAGGGAGCTGAAGGTTCGAGTTGCCAAACGTCAGCCTCAAAACCTTAATGACTTGGAGAAGATCTGCAAAGAGGAGTGGGACAAAATCCCTCCTGAGATGTGTGCAAACCTGGTGGCCAACTGCAAGAAACGTCTGACCTCTGTGATTGCCAGCAAGGGTTTTGCCACCAAGTACTAAGTCATGTTTTGCATGTTTTGCAGAGGTGTTCAAATACGTATTTTCCTCATTAAAATGCAAATTAATTTATAACATGTTTGACATGCGTTTTTCTGGATTTTTTTTGTTATTCTTTCTCTCACTGTTCAAATAAACCTACCATTAAAATTATAGACTGATCATGTCTTTGTCAGTGGGCAAACGTACAAAATCAGCAGGGGATCAATTACTTTTTTCCCTCACTGTATAGCTCATCTCTTGGCAGTAGTACTGTAGACTACTTTCTCACTGACCTCAACCCAGAGTCTCTCAGAGCGTTCACAGTCAGCCCACTGACACCCCTATCAGATCCCAGCAAAATCAGTCTGCTAGAACAGAGCAATACTCAATCATGAGGCATCAAAGCCAAAGGTACTGAATAATATTAAGAAATTAAATCGATGGAAGGAATGTAGTGTGGAAACAACCATAAAACTATTGGGACACAACAAATTCAATCCCTTTTAGACAACTTCCTGGACAAAATATTTCACTGTAATAATGAAGGTGTAAACCTGACAGTAGAAAACCTAAACATTATATCTAACCTTTCAGCTTCCCTATCAAATCTAAAAATGTCAAACAGAAAACCGAAGAAAATGAACAACAATGACAAAGGGTTTGATGAAGAATGCAAAAACCTAAGAAAGAAATAGAGAAACCTGTCCCACCAAAAACATAGAGACCCAGAAAACCTGAGTCTACGCCTTCACTATGGTGAATCACTAAAACAATACAGAAATACACTACGGAAAAAGAAGGAACAGCAAGTCAGAAATCAGCTAAATATAATTGAAGAATCCATAGACTCTAACCACTTCTGGGGAAATTGGAAAACATTAATTCTTCGTGTTGTTGTTTGTTTATCTATCCAAAATGGAGATGTATGGTAAACCACTTCTCTGATCTTTTTGGCTCTATAACAAAGAACAAACAGCAAAAACATGTACATGATCAAATACAAATCTTGGAATCAACTATTAAAGACTACCAGAACCCACTGGATTATCCAATTACCTTGAATGAACTACAGGACAGAATAAAAACCCTCCAACCCAAAAAGGCATGTGGTTTGATGGTGTCCTCAATGAAATGATCAAATACACAGACAACAAATTCCAATTGGCTATACTTAAACTCTTTAACATCATCCTCAGCTCTGGTATCTTCCCCAATATTTGGAACCAAGGACTGAGCACCCAAATCTACAAAAGTGGAGTCAAATTTGACCTCAATAATTACCGTGGGGTATGTGTCAACAGCAACCTTGAGAAAATCCTCTGCATTATCATTAACAGCAGACTCGTACATTTCCTCAGTGAAAACAATGTACTGTCAAATTGGCTTTTTACCAAATTACCATATGATAGACCGTGTATTCAACCTGCACACCCTAATTGACAAACAAACAAACAAACCAAAACAAAGACATAGTCTTCTCATGCTTTGTTGATTTCAAAAAAGCCTTCGACTCAATTTCGCATCAGAGTCTGCTATACAAATTGATGGAAAGTGGTGTTGGGGGAAAAACATAGGACATTATAAAATCCAGGTACACAAACAAGTGTGTGGTTAACATTGGCAAAAAACACACACATTTCTTCCCACAGGGCCGTGGGCTGAGACAGGGATGCAGCTTAAGCCCCACCCTCTTCAACATATATCAACTAATTACCGAGGGCACTAGAACAGTCTGCAGCACCCGGCCTCACCCTACTAGAATCTGAAGTCAAATGTCTACTGTTTGCTGATGATCTGGTGCTTCTGTCACCAACCAAGGAGGGCCTACAGCAGCACCTATATCTTCTGCACAAATTCTGTCAGACCTGGGCCCTGACAGTAAATCTCAGTAAGACCAAAGTAATGGTGTTCCAAAAAAGGTCCAGTTTATTCAATGGATCTGTCCTGAATGGCGCCCTATTAACCTGTTAGGGCTAGGGGGCAGTATTGACACGGCTGGATAAAAAACATACCCGATTTAATCTGGTTACCACTCCTACCCAGTAACTAGAATATGCATATACTTATTACATATGGA
The DNA here is from genome assembly GCF_965601325.2 of Salmo salar. Classification (NCBI taxonomy): domain Eukaryota; kingdom Metazoa; phylum Chordata; class Actinopteri; order Salmoniformes; family Salmonidae; genus Salmo; species Salmo salar. The sequence goes on from NC_138302.1 coordinate 100,635,895, forward strand.
TAGAAAACACCCTAAATTTTCTAAAACTGTTTGAATGGTGTCTGTGAGTATAACAGAACTCAAATGGCAGGTCAAAACCTGAGAGATTCCTTTACAGGAAGTGGCCTGTCTGACCATTTCTTGAACTTCTTTTCCATCTCTATCATTTACTAAGGATCTCTGCTCTAACGTGACACTTCCCACGTCGTCCATAGGCGCTCAGAGCCGGGAAAAAACAGAATGTCGTCATTCCAGCCCCAGGCTGAAACACATTATCGCCTTTCTCAAGTGGCCGATCAAGGGACACTGGGCTTAGGCGCGTGACCCGACCGCCCCCGCCTTTGGGATTTTTTCCTCTGTTTGCCGAAAAGGAGATTCCCTGTCAGAATATTATCGATTTTCTACGAGAAAAATGGCGTGAAAATTGATTTTAAACAGCGGTTGACATGCTTCGAAGTACGGTAATGGAATATTTAGAATTTTATTGTCACGAATTGCGCCATGCGCGCGACACTTCTTTACTATTTCGGATAGTGTCTGGAACGCACGAACAAAACGCCGCTATTCGGATATAACGATGGATTATTTTGGACCAAACCAACATTTGTTATTGAAGTAGCAGTCCTGGGTGTGCATTCTGACGAAGACAACAAAAGGTAATCAAACTTTTATAATAGTAAATATGATTATGGTGAGTGCTAAACTTGCCGGGTGTCTAAATAGCGAGCCCGTGATGCCTGGGCTATGTACTTAGAATATTGCAAAATGTGCTTTCACCAAAAAGCTATTTTAAAATCGGACATATCGAGTGCATAGAGGAGGTCTGTATCTATAATTCTTAAAATAATTGTTATGCTTTTTGTGAACGTTTATCGTGAGTAATTTAGTAAAATGTTAGCGAATTCCCCGGAAGTTTGCGGGGGGTATGCTAGTTCTGAACGTCACATGCTAATGTAAAAAGCTTGTTTTTGATATAAATATGAAATTGATTGAACAAAACATGCATGTATTGTATAACATAATGTCCTAGGGTTGTCATCTGATGAAGATCATCAAAGGTGAGTGCTGCATTTAGCTGTCTTCTGGGTTTTGGTGACATTATATGCTGGCTTGAAAAATGGGTGTCTGATTATTTCTGGCTTGGTACTCTGCTGACATAATCTAATGTTTTGCTTTCGTTGTAAAGCCTTTTTGAAATCGGACAGTGTGGTTAGATTAACGAGAGTCTTGTCTTTAAATGGCTGTAAAATAGTCATATGTTTGAGAAATTGAAGTAATAGGATTTTTAAGGTTTTGAAAATCGCGCCACTGGCTGCCATGGACTTTTACGTACGCAAGCGTCCCACCTAGCCCATAGAGGTTAAAGGTATGTCTGTGAGTATAACAGAACTGATATGGCAGGCGAAACCCCGTGGAAAAACCATCACAATTTCTATATATATTTTTTTAAATGGCCATCACCTTTATTATAAGGCCAAGTCCTCCCAGATTGCAGTTCCTTCCACTAGATGTCAACAGTCTTTAGAAAGAGTTTCATGCTGGTTTTTGGAAAAATGAGCCAGAAATTGTAGTTTTTCTAGGTGGCTCCCATTTTGGCTGTAGTGTTTCCAAGCATGTGGAAGAGAGTGCGTTCTTTGGTATTTTTCTCCGGTAAAGACAATAACAATGCTCAGTCTTAAATTTGATCGTTTATTTATGTATTAGGGTACCTAAGGTTTGATTATAAACGTTGTTTGACTTGTTTGGAAAAGTTTATTAGTAATGTTTGAGATTCATTTAGTATGCATTTTGATGGTGGGAAACTGGGTGGATTATTGACTGAAGCATGCCAGCTAAACTGAGTTTTTATGGATATAAAGAAGGACATTATTGAACAAAAGGACCATTTGTGATGTAACAGGGACCTTTTGAAGTGCCAACAGAAGAAGATCATCAAAGGTAAGGCATTTTTTATATTGCTATTTCTGACTTTTGTGTCGCACCTGCCTGATTGAAATATGTTTTTCATTTGTTTGTATGTAGGGCGCTGTCCTCAGATAATCGCATGGTTTGCTTTCGCTGTAATGCCTTTTTGAAATCTGACACAGCGGCTGGATTAACAAGGAGTTAAGCTTTATTTTGATGTATTACGCTTGTGTTTTTATGAAAGTTAAATATTTATAACACTGTAGTTTGAAATTCGCGCTCTGCAATTTCACCGGATGTTGGCCAGGTGGGACGCTACCCTCCCACCTGCCCATAAGAAGTTAAAGTCAGTGCCTCTTTGCTTGGCATCATGGGAAAATCAAAAGAAATCAGCCAAGACCCTCCAAAAAAATTGTAGACCTCCACAAGTCTCGTTCATCCTTGGGAGCAATTTCCAAACGCCTGAAGGTACCACGTTCATCTGTACAAACAATAATACGCAAGTATACTGCTCAAAAAAATAAAGGGAACACTTAAACAACACATCCTAGATCTGAATGAAAGAAATAATCTTATTAAATACTTTTTTCTTTACATAGTTGAATGTGCTGACAACAAAATCACACAAAAATAATCAATGGAAATCCAATTTATCAACCAATGGAGGTCTGGATTTGGAGTCACACTCAAAATTAAAGTGGAAAACCACACTACAGGCTGATCCAACTTTGATGTAATGTCCTTAAAACAAGTCAAAATGAGGCTCAGTAGTGTGTGTGGCCTCCACGTGCCTGTATGCACTCCCTACAACGCCTGGGCATGCTCCTGATGAGGTGGCGGATGGTCTCCTGAGGGATCTCCTCGCAGACCTGGACTAAAGCATCCACCAACTCCTGGACAGTCTGTGGTGCAACGTGGCGTTGGTGGATGGAGCGAGACATGATGTCCCAGATGTGCTCAATTGGATTCAGGTCTGGGGAACGGGCGGGCCAGTCCATAGCATCAATGCCTTCCTCTTGCAGGAACTGCTGACACACTCCAGCCACATGAGGTCTAGCATTGTCTTGCATTAGGAGGAACCCAGGGCCAACCGCACCAGCATATGGTCTCACAAGGGGTCTGAGGAGCTCATCTCGATACCTAATGGCAGTCAGGCTACCTCTGGCGAGCACATGGAGGGCTGTGCGGCCCCCCAAAGAAATGCCACCCCACACCATGACTGACCCACCGCCAAACCGGTCATGCTGGAGGATGTTGCAGGCAGCAGAACGTTCTCCACGGTGTCTCCAGACTCTGTCACGTCTGTCACATGTGCTCAGTGTGAACCTGCATTCATCTGTGAAGAGCACAGGGCGCCATTGGCAAATTTGCCAATCTTGGTGTTCTCTGGCAAATGCCAAACGTCCTGCACGGTGTTGGGCTGTAAGCACAACCCCCACCTGTGGACGTCGGGCCCTCATACCACCCTCATGGAGTCTGTTTTTGACCGTTTGAGCAGACACATGCACATTTGTGGCCTGCTGGAGGTCATTTTGCAGGGCTCTGGCAGTGTTTCTCCTGCTCCACCTTGCACAAAGGCGGAAGTAGCGGTCCTGCTGCTGGGTTGTTGCCCTCCTCCATGTCTCCTGATGTACTGGCCTGTCTCCTGGTAGCGCCTCCATGCTCTGGACACTACGCTGACAGACACAGCAAACCTTCTTGCCACAGCTCGTATTGATGTGCCATCCTGGATGAGCTGCACTACCTGAGCTACTTGTGTGGGTTGTAGACTCCGTCTCATGCTACCACTAGAGTGAAAGCACCGCCAGCATTCAAAAGTGACCAAAACATCAGCCAGGAAGCACAGGAACTGAGAAGTGGTCTGTGTTCCCCACTTGCAGAACCACTCCTTTATTGGGGGTGTCTTGCTAATTGCCTATAATTTCCACCTGTTGTCTATTCCATTTGCACAACAGTATGTGACATTTATTGTCAATCAGTGTTGCTTCCTAAGTGGACAGTTTGATTTCACAGAAGTGTGATTGACTTGGAGTTACATTGTGTTGTTTAAGTGTTCCCTTTATTTTTTTGAGCAGTGTATAAATACCATGGGACCATGCAGCCATCATACCGCTCACGAAGGAGACACGTTCTGTCTCCTAGAGATGAACGTACTTTAGTGCGAAAAGTGTCAATCAATCCCAGAACAACAGCAGAGGACCTTGTGAAGATCCTGGAGGAAACGGGTACAAAAGTATCTATACCCACAGTAAATCGAGTCCTATATCGACATAACCTGAAAGGCCGCTCAAGAAGCCATTGCTCCAAAACTGCCATAAAAAAAACCTGACTACAGTTTGCAACTGCACATGGGGACAAAGATCGTACTTTTTGGAAAAATGTCCTCTGGACTGATTAAACAAAAATAGAACTGTTTGGCCATAATGACCATCGTTATTTATGGAGGAAAAAGAGGGAGGCTTGCAAGCCGAAGAACACCATCCCAACCGTGAAGCACGGGGGTGGCAGCATCATGTTGTGGGGGTGCTTTGCTGCAGGAGGGACTGGTAGACTTTACAAAATAGATGGCATTTATTGAAGCAACATCTCAAGACATCAGTCAGGATGTTAAAGCTTGGTCGCAAATGGGTCTTCCAAATGGACAATGACCCCAAGCATACTTCCGAAGTTGTGGCAAAATGGCTTAAGGACAACACAGTCAAGGTATTGGAGTGGCCATCACAAAGCCCTGACCTCAATCCCATAGAAAAGTTGTGGGCAGAACTGATAAAGTGTGTGCGAGCAAGGAGGCCTACACATCTGACTCAGTTACACCAGCTCTGTCAGGAGGAATGGGCCAAAATCCACCCAACTTATTGTTGGAAGCTTGTGGAAGGTTACCCGAAACGTTTGACCCAAATTAAACAATTTAAAGGCAATGCTACCAAATACTAATTGAGTGTATGTAAACTTCTGACCCACTGGGAATGTGATGAAAGAAATAAAAGCTGAAATAAATCATTCTCTCTACTATTATTCTGACACTTCATATTCTTAAAATAAAGTGGTGATCCTAGCTGACCTAAAACAGGGAATTGTTACTAGGATTAAATGTCAGGAATTGTGAAAAACTGAGTGTAAATGTATTTGGCTAAGGTGTATGTTCACTTCTGACTTGCAAAAGTATTCATCCCCTTGACGTTTTTTCTATTTTGTTGCATTATAACCTTTAATATGAATGGATTTTTATTTGGATTTCATGTAATGTACATACACAAAATAGTCCAAATTGGTGAAGTTAAATGAAAAAAAATAATATTTTTTCAATAAATTCCCCTTGAAAAAACAACAGAAAAGTGGTGAGTTCATATGTATTCACCCCCTTTGCTATGAAGCCCCTAAATAAGATCTGTTGCAACCAATTACCTTCAGAAGTCACATATTTAGTTCAATGAAGTCCACCTGTGTGCAATCTAAGTGACACATGATCTGTCACAAAGTTGTGGAGAAGCATAGATCAGGGTTGGGTTATAAAAAAATATCCAACACTTTGAACATTCCACGGAGCACCATTAAAATCCATTATTATAAAATGGAAAGAATATGGCACCACAACAAACATGCCAAGTGAGGGCCGCCCACCAAAACCCATAGTTTACATTGTTTAAAAACAACATAAGAACAACACTGAACAAGAGCATTGCCATACCTCCCTTTCTATCTTTCTCTCTCTCTTTCTCTGTCCTGAAAACATTGATGTGACATTACATGGTATTTCCCTACTCACCCAACCTAGTACAGTATAGTTCCCTCTGGGGATGTGTGTGAGTCCAGTACACTGAAACAGATATCTGTTATCCTGATCTGTTTTCCTGATCTGTTTTGCTTCCGATCGTTTTCACCTGACTGTTATCCTCTGTTCTGTTATCCTGATCTGTCATCCCCTGACTGTTATCCCCTGACCTATTATCCTCTGATCTGTTATCCCCTGACAGTTATCCTCCGATCTGTTATACTCCGATCTGTTATCCCGATCTGCTATCCTCTGATCTGTTATCCTGGTATGTTATCCCCTGACCTTTTATCCCCTGATCTGTTATACTCCAATCTGTTACCCTGATCTGTTATCCCCTGACCTATTATCCTCCGATCTGTTATCCCCGATCTGTTATCCCTGATCTGTTATCTTGACCTGTTATCCCCTGATCTGTTATCCCCCGATCTGTTATCCCCCGATTTGTTATCCCCTGATTTGTTATCCCCTGATTTGTTATCCCCCGATCTGTTATCCCCTGATGTGTTATCCCCTGATCTGTTATCCCCTGATCTGTTATCCCCTGATCTCTCCTGCAACCACCAGAGAGAGGGTTTAGACCAGATGAAAACAGCATGAACAGCTGGTTGCTGTGAAGCTTGACTGCAGACAGTGACAGCTGTCTACAAAAGTTATGTCTGTCTATTCTGTCCTAGAGCCTCATTCTCAAAGTAGTGGTGGAGAAGGTATGAAGGGAGAGAACCTGTCATCCATAACGGTTGAAAAAGAGGCAAGGAAATAGGATTTTGATAAATCGCAGAAAAAAACGAAAGACAGACAGGGATTCAATCTGAGAAGCGTTGTGGCCCGCCGACGGGTCTCGGCAGCGGTGGCACCGCACGCGGGATTCAATCTGAGAAGCGTTGTGGCACTCTGCACTGACAGGGATTCAATCTGAGAAGCGTTGTGGCACTCTGCACTGACAGGGATTCAATCTGAGAAGCGTTGTGGCACTCTGCACTGACAGGGATTCAATCTGAAGAGCGTTGTGGCACTCTGCACTGACAGGGATTCAATCTGAGAAGCGTTGTGGCACTCTGCACTGACAGGGATTCAATCTGAGAAGCGTTGTGGCACTCTGCACTGACAGGGATTCAATCTGAGAAGCGTTGTGGCACTCTGCACTGACAGGGATTCAATCTGAGAAGCGTTGTGGCACTCTGCACTGACAGGGATTCAATCTGAGAAGCGTTGTGGCACTCTGCACTGACAGGGATTCAATCTGAGAAGCGTTGTGGCACTCTGCACTGACAGGGATTCAATCTGAGAAGCGTTGTGGCACTCTGCACTGACAGGGATTCAATCTGAAGAGCGTTGCACTATACAACAGACACTGCGCTTTTTAAAAGGCAATTTCCCCAATGTCCGTGGAGATCACATTAAACACTGCAGCTGCTGGCTCAAGCGGAAATGATACTGAACAAAAATATAACTGCAACATGTAAAGGGCTGGTTCCATGTTTCATGAGCTGAAATAAAAGATCCGAAAAAGCTTATCTGTCAAATGTTGGCAACAAATTTGTTTACATCCCTGTTAGTGAGCATTTCTCCTCATTAAAATAATCCATCCACCTGACAGGTGTGGAATATATAAAAAAACGGATGCTTTATTGTGCTGGGGACATTAAAAGGCCACTCTAAAATGTGCAGTTTGGTCACACAGTGCAATGTCACAGATGTCTCAAGTTTTCAGGAAGCGTGCAATTGGCATGCTGACTCCAGGAATGTCCTCCAGAGCTGTTGCCAGAGAATGTAATGTTAATTTCTATACCATAAGATGTCATTTTAGAGAATTTAGCTGTATGTCCAACCGGCCTCACAACCGCAGAGCACGTGTAACCACGCCAACCCAGGACCTCCACATTCGGCTTCTTCACCTGAGTGATCATCTGAGACCAGCCACCCGGACAGCTGATGAAACTGTGGGTTTGGAAAACCGAGGAATTTCTCTTCATGGATGAATCCCAGTGTTAACTGTACCGGGCAGATGGTAGACAGCGTGTATGGCATGGTGGGCGAGCGGTTTGCTGATGTCAACGTTGTGAACAGAGTGCCCCATGGTGGTGGTGGGGTTATGGTATGGGCGGGTATAAGCTACGGACAACGTACACAACTGCATTTTATTGATGGCGATTTGAATGTACAGAAATACCGTGACGAGATCCTGAGGCCCATTGTCGTGCCGTTCATTCGCCGCCATCACCTCATGTTTCAGCCTTTTCATGAAAGGCCCCATATCGCAAGGATCTGTACACAATTCCTGGTAGCTGAAATTGTCCCAGTTCTTCCATGGCCAGTATACTCACCAGACAGGTCACCCATTGAGCATGTTTGGGATGCTGTGGATTGACGTGTATGACAGCGTGTTCCAGTTCCCGCTAATATCAAGCAACTTCGCACAGCCACTGAGAAGGAGTGGGATAACATTCCAAAGGTCACAATCAACAGATTGATCAACTCTATGCAAAGGACATGTGTCGTGCCGCATGAGGCAAATGGTGATCACACCAGATACTGACTGGTTTTCTGATCCACGCCCCAACTTTTTTTTTAAGGTATCTGTTGGTCACAGACACGTTATCTGTATTCCCAGTCATGTGAAATCTATAGATTAATGACTTAATTTCAATTGACTGGTTTCCTTATGTGAACTCTAACTCAGTAAAATCTTTGACATTGTTGCATGTTGCGTTTATATTTTTTGTTCTGTGTACCTTTACATGTCAAGCTCTATACAACGCCCCTCGGATTGAATCCTTGCCATAATATCTCCTAATACCCCTCTTTGGACTGGCCTCTTCTACGACTCTGAAATGAGTCTTGCTAGTTCATAGAACGGCAGATCAACAGACCTCCAGCTAGTTCATCTATCCGGTGTTGTTTCAGAGTATTTCCCCTCAGTTCATTAAAGCAACAGAAGTGTTAAAGAAAAGAGATTACACATTAGAGCCAACTATTAAAGCTGTAGTGAGTAGAGGCCTTAGTAAATACTCTGTGTCTGGCTGATTGGTCATTCTCATTTCTATTACTCTTAGCTGTATGAGGAGAGGCAGGTAGCCTAGTGGTTAGAGCGTTGGGCCAGTAACTGAAAGGTTGCTTGATCAAATCCCCCGAGCTGACAAAGTAAAAATCAGTTGTTCTGCCCTTGAACAAGGCGGTTAACCCGCTGTTCCCCGGTAGTCTGTCATTATAAATAAGAAGTTGTTCTTAACTGACTTCCCTGGTTAAATATATATATATTTTTTTTATTAGGTGGAAGTTTAAGTAATCCTAATAAACAAAGTCTAGTCTGAAGAATAAAGGTTAAATATCCTGCTGTAATGGTGGTGATGTGATATCTGGTAGATGGAAAGTGAAATAACATCCAAAACTAGAAATGTTGCTTCGGATAAAAGCAAAGTGATAATTTATTCTGAATCCAAGTACTGAAGGTGAAAAATCTGCATTTGCCAAACTGGTAGAGATGTGATGTGTTCAGTCCATCTCTGTTGTATGCCAGAGGAAGATGGAAGGAAGAGGATATTGCAACAACAGCCAAGAGGCTCTCTCTCTCCAAGTCTATCAACAGTTAAATGACCTCATCATCCTCTTCACTTTCTCCCAGCAGTATTGACCGTTCATTGGCCACTACATTTTCAGTATTCAATTGGTCACTGTCACCATGCAGTGGAAATCAAGTCTGGGTGAAATCAAGTCTAGTGGAAATCAAGGTACTGACAGCAAACATACTTCTACAAAAATCATTAACGTGTCCTTGAAATGAACCTGTAGATTTCCTCTTTAAGGGCTCTATTTAATCCGTATTGCTGAAGAGTTACAGATTCCGTGAAAGAAATTTAAAGGTAATTTCCAATTGAGTCTACATACGCAGCGTTTACCATGAATGCAATGTCCGCTAACGAGACAGACAGAGACAGACAGACAGAGACAGACAGACAGAGACAGACAGAGACAGACAGACACAGACAGACAGACACAGACAGAGACAGACAGACAGAGACAGACAGACAGAGACAGACAGAGACAGACACAGACAGACAGACACAGACAGAGACAGACAGAGACAGACAGAGACAGACAGACAGACAGACAGACAGACAGACAGACAGACAGACAGACAGACAGACAGACAGACAGACAGACAGACAGACAGACAGACAGACAGACAGAGACAGGTGGTGGTGTTCATCTCTATTGGACGAAGAGAAGGAAGGTGACACTGCAACAGTTCCAGACTGATTCACTGTTTCACTGTAACAGAAGGGGAAAAATAAGGGGAAACAGAAGGGGAAACAGAAGGGGAAACAGAAGGGAAAACAGGTCATTGAGACTGATATTGAGTCTTGTTGGATGTATAAGGTGATAATGCACCAGCCAAGATTACTCTCTCTCTCTCTCTCTGTCTATCAACAGTTACGACCCGATCTTCCCCTTCTTTTCCTCCAGCAGTATTGACCGTTCATTGGCCACGACGTTTCAGTATTCAATTGGTCACTGTCACAACGCAGTGTGCTGGACCGATGTGGCCAGTCCAGTGGGAATCAGGGTCAGATCAATATATCTGAATCCTCTTAGTTTGTGTCAAGCAGACAAATGATGTTGGAGAAGTGCGAGTTTGGAGACGTATTGATGCCTGTTTTTTTTCCCACTCTGTGTGTCCTCAAGGTGGTATGCACACATGCTCACACACGCACACACACAAACACATTCACAAACACACACACACTCAGAACGAGGGACAGAATGAGGGACAGAACGAGGTATAGAACACAATCCTTCTTTGTATTTGTATCAATTAATATCTAGGAGGAGAGGAGGATATTATCTAGGAGGAGGAACATATCTAGGAGGAGGATAATATCTAGGAGGAGGAAAATATCTAGGAGGAGAGGAGGAAAATATCTAGGAGGAGGATAATATCTAGGAGGAGAGGAGCATAATATCCAGGAGGAGGAGAGGATAATATCTAGGAAGATAATATCTAGGAGGAGAGGATAATATCTAGGAGGAGAGGAGGATAATATCTTGAAGGAGGATAATATCTTGAAGGGAGATAATATCTAGGAGGAGAGGAGGATAATATCTAGGAGGATGATAATATCTAGGAGGAGGATAATATCTAGGAGGAGTGGGTGATAGTATCTAGGAGGAGGAGTTGAGGATAATATCTAGGAGGAGATGAGGATAATATGTAGGAGGAGGATAATATCTAGGAGGAGAGGAGGATAATATCTAGGAGGAGGATAATATCTTGGAGGAGAGGAGGATAATATCTAGGAAGAGGATAATATCTAGGAGGAGAGGAAGATAATATCTAGGAGGAGAGGAGGATAATATCTAGGAGGAGAGGAGGATAATATCTTGGAGAGGAGGATAATATCTAGGAGGAGAGGAGGAATAATATATAGGAGGAGAGGAGGATAATATCTAGGAGGATGATAATATCTAGGAGGAGGATAATATCTAGGAGGAGAGGAGGATAATATCTAGGAGGAGGATAATATCTAGGAGGAGGATAATATTTAGGAGGAGACGAGGATAATATCTAGGAGGAGGATAATATCTAGGAGGAGGATAATATCTAGGAGGAGGATAATATTTAGGAGGAGAGGAGGATAATATCTAGGAGGAGGATATATCTCGGAGAAGGATAATATTTAGGAGGAGAGGAGGATAATATCTAGGAGGAGGATAATATCTAGGAGTGGAGGAGGATTATATCTAGGAGGAGGATAATATCTTGGAGGAGGAAATTATCTAGGAGGAGAGGAGGATAATTTCTAGGAGGAGGATAATATCTAGGAGTGGAGGAGGATAATATCCAGTAGGAGGATAATATCTAGGAGGAGGATAATATCTTGGAGGGGAGGAGGATAATATCTAGGAGGAGAGGAGGATAATATCTAGGAGGAGGATAATATCTAGGAGGAGAATAATATCTAGGAAGAGGATAATATCAACGAGGAGGATAATATCTAGGAGGAGGATAATATCTAGGAGGAGGATAATATCTAGGAGGAGGATAATATCTTGGAGGAGGATAATATCTAGGAGGAGGATAATATCTAAGAGGAGAGGAGGATAATATCTAGGAGGAGAGGAGGATAATATCTAGGAGGAGGATAATATCTAGGAGGAGGATAATATCTAGGAGGAGAGGAGGATAATATCTAGGAGGAGAGGAGGATAATATCTAGGAGGAGAGGAGGATAATATCTAGGAGGAGGATAATATCTTGGAGGAGAGGAGGATAATATCTAGGAGGAGAGGAGGATAATATCTAGGAGGAGTGGAGGATAATATCTAGGAGGAGGATCATATCTAGGAGGAGGATAATATCTAGGAGGAGAGGAGGATAATATCGAGGAGGATGATACTATCTAGGAGGAGAGGATGATAATATCTTGAAGGAGGATAAAATCTTGAAGGGGGATAATATCTAAGAGGAGAGGAGGATAATACCTAGGAGGACGATAATATATAGGAGGATGATAATATCTAGCATTAGGATAATATCTAGGAGGAGTGGGTGATAGTATCTAGGAGGAGGAGTTGAGGATAATATCTAGGAGGAGATGAGGATAATATGTAGGAGGAGGATAATATCTAGGAGGAGGATAATATTTAGGAGGAGAGGAGGATAATATCTAGGAGGAATATATATCTCGGAGAAGGATAATATTTAGGAGGAGAGGAGGATAATATCTAGGAGGAGGATAATATCTAGGAGTGGAGGAGGATTATATCTAGGAGGAGGATAATATCTTGGAGGAGGAAATGATCTAGGAGGAGAGGAGGATAATTTCTAGGAGGAGGATAATATCTAGGAGTGGAGGAGGATAATATCTAGTAGGAGGATAATATCTAGGAGGAGGATAATATCTTTGAGGAGGATAATATCTAGGAGGAGAGGAGGATAATATCTAGGAGGAGAGGAGGATAATATCTAGGAGGAGGATAATATCTAGGAGGAGGATAATATCTTGGAGGAGGATAATATCTTGGAGGAGGATAATATCTTGGAGGAGGATAATATCTAGGAGGAGGATAATATCTAGGAGGAGGAACATATCTAGGAGGAGGATAATATCTAGGAGGAGGAAAATATCTAGGAGGAAAGGAGGAAAATATTGAGGAGGAGGATAATATCTAGGAGGAGAGGAGCATAATATCCAGGAGGAGGAGAGGATAATATCTAGGAAGATAATATCTAGGAGGAGAGGATAATATCTAGGAGGAGTGGAGGATAATATCTTGAAGGAGGATAATATCTTGAAGGGAGATAATATCTAGGAGGAGAGGAGGATAATATCTAGGAGGATGATAATATCTAGGAGGAGGATAATATCTAGGAGGAGTGGGTGATAGTATCTAGGAGGAGGAGTTGAGGATAATATCTAGGAGGAGATGAGGATAATATGTAGGAGGAGGATAATATCTAGGAGGAGAGGAGGGTAAAATCTAGGAGGAGGATAATATCTTGGAGGAGAGGAGGATAATATCTAGGAAGAGGATAATATCTAGGAGGAGAGGAAGATAATATCTAGGAGGAGAGGAGGATAATATCTAGGAGGAGAGGAGGATAATATCTTGGAGAGGAGGATAATATCTAGGAGGAGAGGAGGAATAATATATAGGAGGAGAGGAGGATAATATCTAGGAGGATGATAATATCTAGGAGGAGGATAATATCTAGGACGAGAGGAGGATAATATCTAGGAGGAGGATAATATCTAGGAGGAGGATAATATTTAGGAGGAGACGAGGATAATATCTAGGAGGAGGATAATATCTAGGAGGAGGATAATATCTAGGAGGAGGATAATATTTAGGAGGAGGAAATTATCTAGGAGGAGAGGAGGATAATTTCTAGGAGGAGGATAATATCTAGGAGTGGAGGAGGATAATATCCAGTAGGAGGATAATATCAAGGAGGAGGATAATATCTTGGAGGGGAGGAGGATAATATCTTTGAGGAGGATAATATCTAGGAGGAGAGGAGGATAATATCTAGGAGGAGAGGAGGATAATATCTAGGAGGAGGATAATATCTAGGAGGAGAATGATATCTAGGAAGAGGATAATATCAACGAGGAGGATAATATCTAGGAGGAGGATAATATCTAGGAGCAGGATAATATCTAGGAGGAGGATAATATCTTGGAGGAGGATAATATCTAGGAGGAGGATAATATCTAAGATGAGAGGAGGATAATATCTAGGAGGAGAGGAGGATAATATCTAGGAGGAGGATAATATCTAGGAGGAGGATAATATCTAGGAGGAGAGGAGGATAATATCTAGGAGGAGAGGAGGATAATATCTAGGAGGAAAGGAGGATAATATCTAGGAGGAGGATAATATCTTGGAGGAGAGGAGGATAATATCTAGGAGGAGTGGAGGATAATATCTAGGAGGAGTGGAGGATAATATCTAGGAGGAGGATCATATCTAGGAGGAGGATAATATCTAGGAGGAGAGGAGGATAATATCGAGGAGGATGATACTATCTAGGAGGAGAGGATGATAATATCTTGAAGGAGGATAAAATCTTGAAGGGGGATAATATCTAAGAGGAGAGGAGGATAATACCTAGGAGGACGATAATATATAGGAGGATGATAATATCTAGCATTAGGATAATATCTAGGAGGAGTGGGTGATAGTATCTAGGAGGAGGAGTTGAGGATAATATCTAGGAGGAGATGAGGATAATATGTAGGAGGAGGATAATATCTAGGAGGAGGATAATATTTAGGAGGAGAGGAGGATAATATCTAGGAGGAATATATATCTCGGAGAAGGATAATATTTAGGAGGAGGATAATATCTAGGAGTGGAGGAGGATTATATCTAGGAGGAGGATAATATCTTGGAGGAGGAAATGATCTAGGAGGAGAGGAGGATAATTTCTAGGAGGAGGATAATATCTAGGAGGAGGATAATATCTTTGAGGAGGATAATATCTAGGAGGAGAGGAGGATAATATCTAGGAGGAGAGGAGGATAATATCTAGGAGGAGGATAATATCTAGGAGGAGGATAATATCTAGGAGGAGAGGAGGATAATATCTAGGAGGAGAGGAGGATAATATCTAGGAGGAGAGGAGGATAATATCTAGAAGGAGGATAATATCTTGGAGGAGAGGAGGATAATATCTAGGAGGAGTGGAGGATAATATCTAGGAGGAGTGGAGGATAATATCTAGGAGGAGGATCATATCTAGGAGGAGGATAATATCTAGGAGGAGAGGAGGATAATATCGAGGAGGATGATACTATCTAGGAGGAGAGGATGATAATATCTTGAAGGAGGATAAAATCTTGAAGGGGGATAATATCTAAGAGGAGAGGAGGATAATACCTAGGAGGACGATAATATATAGGAGGATGATAATATCTAGCATTAGGATAATATCTAGGAGGAGTGGGTGATAGTATCTAGGAGGAGGAGTTGAGGATAATATCTAGGAGGAGATGAGGATAATATGTAGGAGGAGGATAATATCTAGGAGGAGGATAATATTTAGGAGGAGAGGAGGATAATATCTAGGAGGAATATATATCTCGGAGAAGGATAATATTTAGGAGGAGGATAATATCTAGGAGTGGAGAAGGATTATATCTAGGAGGAGGATAATATCTTGGAGGAGGAAATGATCTAGGAGGAGAGGAGGATAATTTCTAGGAGGAGGATAATATCTAGGAGGAGAGGAGGATAATATCTAGGAGGAGAGGAGGATAATATCTAGGAGGAGGATAATATCTAGGAGGAGGATAAAATCTAGGAGGAGAATAATATCTAGGAAGAGGATAATATCTTGGAGGAGGATAATATCTTGGAGGAGGATAATATCTTGGAGGAGGATAATATCTAGGAGGAGGATAATATCTTGGAGGAGGATAATATCTAGGAGGAGGATAATATCTAAGAGGAGAGGAGGATAATATCTAGGAGGAGAGGAGGACAATATCTAGGAGGAGGATAATATCTAGGAGGAGGATAATATCTAGGAGGAGAGGAGGATAATATCTAGGAGGAGAGGAGGATAATATCTAGGAGGAGAGGAGGATAATATCTAGGAGGAGAGGAGGATAATATCTAAGAGGATGATAATGTCTAGGAGGAGAGGAGGATAATATCTAGGAGGAGTGGAGGATAATATCTAGGAGGAGTGGAGGATAATATCTAGGAGGAGGATCATATCTATGAGGAGGATAATATCTAGGAGGATAGGAGGATAATATCTAGGAGGAGAGGAGGATAATACCTAGGAGGACGATAATATATAGGAGGATGATAATATCTAGGAGGAGGATAATATCTAGGAGGAGAGGAGGATAATATCTAGGAGGAGAGGAGGATAATATCTAGGAGGAGAGGAGGATAATATCTAGGAGGAGAGGAGGATAATATCTAGGAGGATGATAATGTCGGGGGGGGCGGGGGCGGGGAGGAGGATAATATCTAGGAGGATAGGAGGATAATATCTAGGAGGAGAGGAGGATAATACCTAGGAGGACGATAATATATAGGAGGATGATAATATCTAGGATTAGGATAATATCTAGGAGGATGATAATATCTAGGAGGAGAGGAGGATAATATCTAGGAGGAGGATAATATCTAGGAGGAGAGGATAATATCTAGGAGGAGGATAATAGCTAGGAGGAGGATAATATCTAGGAGGAGAGTAGGATAATATCTAGGAGGAGAGGATAATATCTAGGAGGAGAGGATAATATCTAGGAGGAGAGGATAATATCTAGGAGGAGGATAATATCTAGGAGGAGGATAATATCTAGGAGGAGGATAATATCTAGGAGGAGGATAATATCCAGGAGGAGAGGAGGATAATATCTAGGAGGAGGATAATATCTAGGAGGAGGATAATATTTAGGAGGAGACGAGGATAATATCTAGGAGGAGGATAATATCTAGGAGGAGGATAATATCTAGGAGGAGGATAATATTTAGGAGGAGAGGAGGATAATATCTAGGAGGAGGATATATCTCGGAGAAGGATAATATTTATGAGGAGAGGAGGATAATATCTAGGAGGATGATAATATCTAGGAGTGGAGGAGGATTATATCTAGGAGGAGGATAATATCTTGGAGGAGGAAATTATCTAGGAGGAGAGGAGGATAATTTCTAGGAGGAGGATAATATCTAGGAGTGGAGGAGGATAATATCCAGTAGGAGGATAATATCTAGGAGGAGGATAATATCTTGGAGGGGAGGAGGATAATATCTTTGAGGAGGATAATATCTAGGAGGAGAGGAGGATAATATCTAGGAGGAGAGAAGGATAATATCTAGGAGGAGGATAATATCTAGGAGGAGAATAATATCTAGGAAGAGGATAATATCAACGAGGAGGATAATATCTAGGAGGAGGATAATATCTAGGAGGAGGATAATATCTAGGAGGAGGATAATATCTTGGAGGAGGATAATATCTAGGAGGAGGATAATATCTAAGAGGAGAGGAGGATAATATCTAGGAGGAGAAGAGGATAATATCTAGGAGGAGGATAATATCTAGGAGGAGGATAATATCTAGGAGGAGAGGAGGATAATATCTAGGAGGAGAGGAGGATAATATCTAGGAGGAGGATAATATCTTGGAGGAGAGGAGGATAATATCTAGGAGGAGTGGAGGATAATATCTAGGAGGAGTGGAGGATAATATCTAGGAGGAGGATCATATCTAGGAGGAGGATAATATCTAGGAGGAGAGGAGGATAATATCTAGGAGGATGATACTATCTAGGAGGAGAGGTGATAATATCTTGAAGGAGGACAATATCTTGAAGGGGGATAATATCTAAGAGGAGAGGAGGATAGTACCTAGGAGGACGATAATATATAGGAGGATGATAATATCTAGCATTAGGATAATATCTAGGAGGAGTGGGTGATAGTATCTAGGAGGAGGAGTTGAGGATAATATCTAGGAGGAGATGAGGATAATATGTAGGAGGAGGATAATATCTAGGAGGAGGATAATATTTAGGAGGAGAGGAGGATAATATCTAGGAGGAATATATATCTCGGAGAAGGATAATATTTAGGAGGAGAGGAGGATTATATCTAGGAGGAGGATAATATCTTGGAGGAGGAAATGATCTAGGAGGAGTGGAGGATAATTTCTAGGAGGAGGATAATATCTAGGAGTGGAGGAGGATAATATCTAGTAGGAGGATAATATCTAGGAGGAGGATAATATCTTTGAGGAGGATAATATCTAGGAGGAGAGGAGGATAATATCTAGGAGGAGAGGAGGATAATATCTAGGAGGAGAATAATATCTAGGAAGAGGATAATATCTTGGAGGAGGATAATATCTTGGAGGAGGATAATATCTTGGAGGAGGATAATATCTAGGAGGAGGATAATATCTTGGAGGAGGATAATATCTATGAGGAGGATAATATCTAGGAGGAGGATAATATCTAGGAGGAGGATAATATCTTGGAGGAGGATAATATCTAGGAGGAGGATAATATCTAAGAGGAGAGGAGGATAATATCTAGGAGGAGAAGAGGATAATATCTAGGAGGAGGATAATATCTAGGAGGAGGATAATATCTAGGAGGAGAGGAGGATAATATCTAGGAGGAGAGGAGGATAATATCTAGTAGGAGGATAATATCTTGGAGGAGAGGAGGATAATATCTAGGAGGAGTGGAGGATAATATCTAGGAGGAGTGGAGGATAATATCTAGGAGGAGGATCATATCTAGGAGGAGGATAATATCTAGGAGGAGAGGAGGATAATAT
Source organism: Salmo salar (assembly GCF_965601325.2). Lineage (NCBI taxonomy): Eukaryota > Metazoa > Chordata > Actinopteri > Salmoniformes > Salmonidae > Salmo > Salmo salar. The sequence goes on from NC_138302.1 coordinate 100,654,358, forward strand.
CTAGGAGGATGATACTATCTAGGAGGAGAGGATGATAATATCTTGAAGGAGGACAATATCTTGAAGGGGGATAATATCTAAGAGGAGAGGAGGATAATACCTAGGAGGACGATAATATATAGGAGGATGATAATATCTAGCATTAGGATAATATCTAGGAGGAGTGGGTGATAGTATCTAGGAGGAGGAGTTGAGGATAATATCTAGGAGGAGATGAGGATAATATGTAGGAGGAGGATAATATCTAGGAGGAGGATAATATTTAGGAGGAGAGGAGGATAATATCTAGGAGGAATATATATCTCGGAGAAGGATAATATTTAGGAGGAGAGGAGGATTATATCTAGGAGGAGGATAATATCTTGGAGGAGGAAATGATCTAGGAGGAGTGGAGGATAATTTCTAGGAGGAGGATAATATCTAGGAGTGGAGGAGGATAATATCTAGTAGGAGGATAATATCTAGGAGGAGGATAATATCTTTGAGGAGGATAATATCTAGGAGGAGAGGAGGATAATATCTAGGAGGAGAGGAGGATAATATCTAGGAGGAGAATAATATCTAGGAAGAGGATAATATCTTGGAGGAGGATAATATCTTGGAGGAGGATAATATCTTGGAGGAGGATAATATCTAGGAGGAGGATAATATCTTGGAGGAGGATAATATCTAGGAGGAGGATAATATCTTGGAGGAGGATAATATCTAGGAGGAGGAACATATCTAGGAGGAGGATAATATCTAGGAGGTCGAAAATATCTAGGAGGAGAGGAGGAAAATATCTAGGAGGAGGATAATATCTAGGAGGAGAGGAGCATAATATCCAGGAGGAGGAGAGGATAATATCTAGGAAGATAATATCTAGGAGGAGAGGATAATATCTAGGAGGAGAGGAGGATAATATCTTGAATGAGGATAATATCTTGAAGGGAGATAATATCTAGGAGGAGAGGAGGATAATATCTAGGAGGATGATAATATCTAGGAGGAGGATATTATCTAGGAGGAGTGGGTGATAGTATCTAGGAGGAGGAGTTGAGGATAATATCTAGGAGGAGATGAGGATAATATGTAGGAGGAGGATAATATCTAGGAGGAGAGGAGGATAATATCTAGGAGGAGGATAATATCTTGGAGGAGAGGAGGATAATATCTAGGAAGAGGATAATATCTAGGAGGAGAGGAAGATAATATCTAGGAGGAGAGGAGGATAATATCTAGGAGGAGAGGAGGATAATATCTTGGAGAGGAGGATAATATCTAGGAGGAGAGGAGTAATAATATATAGGAGGAGAGGAGGATAATATCTAGGAGGATGATAATATCTAGGAGGAGGATAATATCTAGGAGGAGAGGAGGATAATATCTAGGAGGAGGATAATATCTAGGAGGAGGATAATATTTAGGAGGAGACGAGGATAATATCTAGGAGGAGGATAATATCTAGGAGGAGGATAATATTTAGGAGGAGAGGAGGATAATATCTAGGAGGAGGATATATCTCGGAGAAGGATAATATTTAGGAGGAGAGGAGGATAATATCTAGGAGGAGGATAATATCTAGGAGTGGAGGAGGATTATATCTAGGAGGAGGATAATATCTTGGAGGAGGAAATTATCTAGGAGGAGAGCAGGATAATTTCTAGGAGGAGGATAATATCTAGGAGTGGAGGAGGATAATATCCAGTAGGAGGATAATATCTAGGAGGAGGATAATATCTTGGAGGGGAGGAGGATAATATCTTTGAGGAGGATAATATCTAGGAGGAGAGGAGGATAATATCTAGGAGGAGAGGAGGATAATATCTAGGAGGAGGATAATATCTAGGAGGAGAATAATATCTAGGAAGAGGATAATATCAACGAGGAGGATAATATCTAGGAGGAGGATAATATCTAGGAGGAGGATAATATCTTGGAGGAGGATAATATCTAGGAGGAGGATAATATCTAAGAGGAGAGGAGGATAATATCTAGGAGGAGAGGAGGATAATATCTAGGAGGAGGATAATATCTAGGAGGAGGATAATATCTAGGAGGAGAGGAGGATAATATCTAGGAGGAGAGGAGGATAATATCTAGGAGGAGAGGAGGATAATATCTAGGAGGAGGATAATATCTTGGAGGAGAGGAGGATAATATCTAGGAGGAGTGGAGGATAATATCTAGGAGGAGTGGAGGATAATATCTAGGAGGAGAATCATATCTAGGAGGAGGATAATATCTAGGAGGAGAGGAGGATAATATCGAGGAGGATGATACTATCTAGGAGGAGAGGATGATAATATCTTGAAGGAGGATAAAATCTTGAAGGGGGATAATATCTAAGAGGAGAGGAGGATAATACCTAGGAGGACGATAATATATAGGAGGATGATAATATCTAGCATTAGGATAATATCTAGGAGGAGTGGGTGATAGTATCTAGGAGGAGGAGTTGAGGATAATATCTAGGAGGAGATGAGGATAATATGTAGGAGGAGGATAATATCTAGGAGGAGGATAATATTTAGGAGGAGAGGAGGATAATATCTAGGAGGAGGATAATATCTAGGAGTGGAGGAGGATTATATCTAGGAGGAGGATAATATCTTGGAGGAGGAAATGATCTCGGAGGATAGGAGGATAATTTCTAGGAGGAGGATAATATCTAGGAGTGGAGGAGGATAATATCTGGTAGGAGGATAATATCTAGGAGGAGGATAATATCTTTGAGGAGGATAATATCTAGGAGGAGAGGAGGATAATATCTAGGAGGAGAGGAGGATATTATCTAGGAGGAGGATAATATCTAGGAGGAGGATAAAATCTAGGAGGAGAATAATATCTTGGAAGAGGATAATATCTTGGAGGAGGATAATATCTTGGAGGAGGATAATATCTTGGAGGAGGATAATATCTAGGAGGAGGATAATATCTTGGAGGAGGATAATATCTAGGAGGAGGATAATATCTAAGAGGAGAGGAGGATAATATCTAGGAGGAGAGGAGGACAATATCTAGGAGGAGGATAATATCTAGGAGGAGGATAATATCTAGGAGGAGAGGAGGATAATATCTAGGAGGAGAGGAGGATAATATCTAGAAGGAGAGGAGGATAATATCTAGGAGGAGAGGAGGATAATATCTAGGAGGATGATAATGTCTAGGAGGAGAGGAGGATAATATCTAGGAGGAGTGGAGGATAATATCTAGGAGGATTGGAGGATAATATCTAGGAGGAGGATCATATCTAGGAGGAGGATAATATCTAGGAGGAGAGGAGGATAATATCTAGGAGGATGATACTATCTAGGAGGAGAGGATGATAATATCTTGAAGGAGGATAATATCTAAGAGGAGAGGAGGATAATATCTAGGAGGATAGGAGGATAATATCTAGGAGGAGAGGAGGATAATACCTAGGAGGACGATAATATATAGGAGGATGATAATATCTAGGATTAGGATAATATCTAGGAGGATGATAATATCTAGGAGGAGAGGAGGATAATATCTAGGAGGAGGATAATATCTAGGAGGAGAGGATAATATCTAGGAGGAGGATAATAGCTAGGAGGAGGATAATATCTAGGAGGAGAGTAGGATAATATCTAGGAGGAGAGGATAATATCTAGGAGGAGAGGATAATGGGTTGAGTCACTGACGTGGTCTTCCTGTCTGGGTTGGCGCCCCCCCCCCCCCCCTTGGGTTGTGCCATGGCGGAGATCGTTGTGGGCTATACTCGGCCTTGTCTTAGGACGGTAAGTTGGTGGTTGGAGACATCCCTCTAGTGGTGTGGGGGCTGTGCTTTGGCAAAGTGGGTGGGGTTATATCCTGCCTGTTTGGCCCTGTCCGGGGGTATCATCGGATGGGGCCACAGTGTCTTCTGATCCCTCCTGTCTCAGCCTCCAGTATTTATGCTGCAGTAGTTTATGTGTCGGGGGGCTAGGGTCAGTCTGTTACATCTGGAGTATTTCTCTTGTCTTATCCGGTGTCCTGTGTGTATTTAAATATGCTCTCTCTAATTCTCTCTTTCTCTCTTTCTGTCTTTCTCTCGGAGGACCTGAGCCCTAGGACCATGCCTCAGGACTACCTGGTATGATGACTCCTTGCTGTCCCCAGTCCACCTGGCCGTGCTGCTGCTCCAGTTTCAACTGTTCTGCCTGCGGCTATGGAACCCTGACCTGTTCACCGGACGTGCTTGTTGCACCCTCGACAACTACTATGATTATTATTATTTGACCATGCTGGTCATTTATGAACATTTTAACATTTTAACATTTTGACCATGTTCTGTTATAATATCCACCCTGCACAGCCAGAAGAGGACTGGCCACCCCTCATAGCCTGGTTCCTCTCTAGGTTTCTTCCTAGGTTTTTGGCCTTTCTAGGGAGTTTTTCCTAGGGAGTTTTTCCTAGCCACCGTGCTTCTTTCACATGCTTTGCTTGCTGTTTGGGGTTTTAGGCTGGGTTTCTGTACAGCACTTTGAGAATATCAGCTGATGTACGAAGGGATATATAAAAATAAATTTGATTTGATTTGATTTGATAATATCTAGGAGGAGAGGATAATATCTAGGAGGAGGATAATATCTAGGAGGAGGATAATATCTAGGAGGAGGATAATATCTAGGAGGAGGATAATATCCAGGAGGAGAGGAGGATAATATCTAGGAGGAGGATAATATCTAGGAGGAGGATAATATTTAGGAGGAGACGAGGATAATATCTAGGAGGAGGATAATATCTAGGAGGAGGATAATATCTAGGAGGAGGATAATATCTAGGAGGAGGATAATATTTAGGAGGAGAGGAGGATAATATCTAGGAGGAGGATATATCTCGGAGAAGGATAATATTTAGGAGGAGAGGAGGATAATATCTAGGAGGAGGATAATATCTAGGAGTGGAGGAGGATTATATCTAGGAGGAGGATAATATCTTGGAGGAGGAAATTATCTAGGAGGAGAGGAGGATAATTTCTAGGAGGAGGATAATATCTAGGAGTGGAGGAGGATAATATCCAGTAGGAGGATAATATCTAGGAGGAGGATAATATCTTGGAGGGGAGGAGGATAATATCTTTGAGGAGGATAATATCTAGGAGGAGAGGAGGATAATATCTAGGAGGAGAGAAGGATAATATCTAGGAGGAGGATAATATCTAGGAGGAGAATAATATCTAGGAAGAGGATAATATCAACGAGGAGGATAATATCTAGGAGGAGGATAATATCTAGGAGGAGGATAATATCTAGGAGGAGGATAATATCTTGGAGGAGGATAATATCTAGGAGGAGGATAATATCTAATAGGAGAGGAGGATAATATCTAGGAGGAGAAGAGGATAATATCTAGGAGGAGGATAATATCTAGGAGGAGGATAATATCTAGGAGGAGATGAGGATAATATCTAGGAGGAGAGGAGGATAATATCTAGGAGGAGGATAATATCTTGGAGGAGAGGAGGATAATATCTAGGAGGAGTGGAGGATAATATCTAGGAGGAGTGGAGGATAATATCTAGGAGGAGTGGAGGATAATATCTAGGAGGAGGATCATATCTAGGAGGAGGATAATATCTAGGAGGAGAGGAGGATAATATCTAGGAGGATGATACTATCTAGGAGGAGAGGAGAATAATATCTAGGAAGAGGATAATATCAACGAGGAGGATAATATCTAGGAGGAGGATAATATCTAGGAGGAGGATAATATCTTGGAGGAGGATAATATCTAGGAGGAGGATAATATCTAAGAGGAGAGGAGGATAATATCTAGGAGGAGAAGAGGATAATATCTAGGAGGAGGATAATATCTAGGAGGAGGATAATATCTAGGAGGAGAGGAGGATAATATCTAGGAGGAGGATAATATCTTGGAGGAGAGGAGGATAATATCTAGGAGGAGTGGAGGATAATATCTAGGAGGAGTGGAGGATAATATCTAGGAGGAGGATCATATCTAGGAGGAGGATAATATCTAGGAGGAGAGGAGGATAATATCTAGGAGGATGATACTATCTAGGAGGAGAGGATGATAATATCTTGAAGGAGGACAATATCTTGAAGGGGGATAATATCTAAGAGGAGAGGAGGATAATACCTAGGAGGACGATAATATATAGGAGGATGATAATATCTAGCATTAGGATAATATCTAGGAGGAGTGGGTGATAGTATCTAGGAGGAGGAGTTGAGGATAATATCTAGGAGGAGATGAGGATAATATGTAGGAGGAGGATAATATCTAGGAGGAGGATAATATTTAGGAGGAGAGGAGGATAATATCTAGGAGGAATATATATCTCGGAGAAGGATAATATTTAGGAGGAGAGGAGGATTATATCTAGGAGGAGGGTAATATCTTGGAGGAGGAAATGATCTAGGAGGAGTGGAGGATAATTTCTAGGAGGAGGATAATATCTAGGAGTGGAGGAGGATAATATCTAGTAGGAGGATAATATCTAGGAGGAGGATAATATCTTTGAGGAGGATAATATCTAGGAGGAGAGGAGGATAATATCTAGGAGGAGAGGAGGATAATATCTAGGAGGATAATATCTAGGAGGAGGATAATATCTTGGAGGAGGATAATATCTAGGAGGAGGATAATATCTAAGAGGAGAGGAGGATAATATCTAGGAGGAGAGGAGGACAATATCTAGGAGGAGGATAATATCTAGGAGGAGGATAATATCTAGGAGGAGAGGAGGATAATATCTAGGAGGAGAGGGGGATAATATCTAGGAGGAGAGGAGGATAATATCTAGGAGGAGAGGAGGATAATATCTAGGAGGATGATAATGTCTAGGAGGAGAGGAGGATAATATCTAGGAGGAGTGAAAGATAATATCTAGGAGGAGTGGAGGATAATATCTAGGAGGAGGATCATATCTAGGAGGAGGATAATATCTAGGAGGAGAGGAGGATAATATCTAGGAGGATGATACTATCTAGGAGGAGAGGATGATAATATCTTGAAGGAGGATAATATCTAAGAGGAGAGGAGGATAATATCTAGGAGGATAGGAGGATAATATCTAGGAGGAGAGGAGGATAATACCTAGGAGGACGATAATATATAGGAGGATGATAATATCTAGGATTAGGATAATATCTAGGAGGATGATAATATCTAGGAGGAGAGGAGGATAATATCTAGGAGGAGGATAATATCTAGGAGGAGAGGATAATATCTAGGAGGAGGATAATAGCTAGGAGGAGGATAATATCTAGGAGGAGAGTAGGATAATATCTAGGAGGAGAGGATAATATCTAGGAGGAGAGGATAATATCTAGGAGGACAGGATAATATCTAGGAGGAGGATAATATCTAGGAGGAGGATAATATCTAGGAGGAGGATAATATCCAGGAGGAGAGGAGGATAATATCTAGGAGGATGATAATATCTAGGAGGAGAGGAGGATAATATCTAGGAGGAGGATAATATCTAGGAGAGGAGGATAATATCTAGGAGGATGATACTATCTAGGAGGAGAGGATGATAATATCTTGAAGGAGGATAATATCTTGAAGGGGGATAATATGTAAGAGGAGAGGAGGATAATATCTAGGAGGACGATAATATATAGGAGGAGGATAATATCTAGGAGGAGAGGAGGATAATATCTATTAGGAGGATAATATCTAGGAAGAGGATAATATCTAGGAGGAGGATAATATCCAGGAGGAGAGGAGGATAATATCTAGGAGGAGGATAATTTCTAGGAGGAGGATAATATCCAGGAGGAGAGGAGGATAATATCTAGGAGGAGGATAATATCTAGGAGGAGAGGATAATATCTAGGAGGAGGATAATAGCTAGGAGGAGGATAATATCTAGGAGGAGAGTAGGATAATATCTAGGAGGAGAGGATAATATCTAGGAGGAGAGGATAATATCTAGGAGGACAGGATAATATCTAGGAGGAGGATAATATCTAGGAGGAGGATAATATCTAGGAGGAGGATAATATCTAGGAGGAGGATAATATCCAGGAGGAGAGGAGGATAATATCTAGGAGGAGGATAATTTCTAGGAGGAGGATAATTTCTAGGAGGAGGATAATATCTAGGAGTGGAGGAGGATAATATCTAGGAGGAGAGGAGGATAATATCTCGGAGGAATATACTATCTAGGAGGAGAGGATGATAATATCTTGAAGGAGGATAATATCTTGAAGGGGGATAATATCTAAGAGGAGAGGAGGATAATACCTAGGAGGACGATAATATATAGGAGGATGATAATATCTAGGAGGAGGATAATATCTAGGAGGAGGATAATATCTAGGAGGAGGATGATATCTAGGAGGAGGATAATATCTAGGAGGAGGATAATATCTAGGAGGAGGATAATATCTAGGAGTCGAGGAGGATAATATCTAAGAGGAGAGGAGGATAATATCTAGGAGTCGAGGAGGATAATATCTAGGAGGAGTGGAGGATAATATCTAGGAGGAGAATCATATCTAGGAGGAGGATAATATCTAGGAGGAGGAAAATATCTAGGAGGATGATACTATCTAGGAGGAGAGGATAATATCTAGGAGGATGATACTATCTAGGAGGAGAGGAGGATAATATCTAGGAGGATGATAATATCTAGGAGGAGAGGAGGATAATATCTAGGAGGAGGATAATATCTAGGAGAGGAGGATAATATCTAGGAGGATGATACTATCTAGGAGGAGAGGATGATAATATCTTGAAGGAGGATAATATCTTGAAGGGGGATAATATGTAAGAGGAGAGGAGGATAATATCTAGGAGGACGATAATATATAGGAGGAGGATAATATCTAGGAGGAGAGGAGGATAATATCTATTAGGAGGATAATATCTAGGAGGAGGATAATATCTAGGAGGAGGATAATATCCAGGAGGAGAGGAGGATAATATCTAGGAGGAGGATAATTTCTAGGAGGAGGGTAATATCCAGGAGGAGAGGAGGATAATATCTAGGAGGAGGATAATATCTAGGAGGAGAGGATAATATCTAGGAGGAGGATAATAGCTAGGAGGAGGATAATATCTAGGAGGAGAGTAGGATAATATCTAGGAGGAGAGGATAATATCTAGGAGGAGAGGATAATATCTAGGAGGACAGGATAATATCTAGGAGGAGGATAATATCTAGGAGGAGGATAATATCTAGGAGGAGGATAATATCTAGGAGGAGGATAATATCCAGGAGGAGAGGAGGATAATATCTAGGAGGAAGATAATTTCTAGGAGGAGGATAATTTCTAGGAGGAGGATAATATCTAGGAGTGGAGGAGGATAATATCTAGGAGGAGAGGAGGATAATATCTCGGAGGAATATACTATCTAGGAGGAGAGGATGATAATATCTTGAAGGAGGATAATATCTTGAAGGGGGATAATATCTAAGAGGAGAGGAGGATAATACCTAGGAGGACGATAATATATAGGAGGATGATAATATCTAGGAGGAGGATAATATCTAGGAGGAGGATAATATCTAGGAGGAGGATGATATCTAGGAGGAGGATAATATCTAGGAGGAGGATAATATCTAGGAGGAGGATAATATCTAGGAGTCGAGGAGGATAATATCTAAGAGGAGAGGAGGATAATATCTAGGAGTCGAGGAGGATAATATCTAGGAGGAGTGGAGGATAATATCTAGGAGGAGAATCATATCTAGGAGGAGGATAATATCTAGGAGGAGGAAAATATCTAGGAGGATGATACTATCTAGGAGGAGAGGATAATATCTAGGAGGATGATACTATCTAGGAGGAGAGGAGGATAATATCTAGGAGGATGATAATATCTAGGAGGAGAGGAGGATAATATCTAGGAGGAGGATAATATCTAGGAGAGGAGGATAATATCTAGGAGGATGATACTATCTAGGAGGAGAGGATGATAATATCTTGAAGGAGGATAATATCTTGAAGGGGGATAATATGTAAGAGGAGAGGAGGATAATATCTAGGAGGACGATAATATATAGGAGGAGGATAATATCTAGGAGGAGAGGAGGATAATATCTATTAGGAGGATAATATCTAGGAGGAGGATAATATCTAGGAGGAGGATAATATCCAGGAGGAGAGGAGGATAATATCTAGGAGGAGGATAATTTCTAGGAGGAGGATAATATCTAGGAGTGGAGGAGGATAATATCTAGGAGGAGAGGAGGATAATATCTCAGAGGAATATACTATCTAGGAGGAGAGGATGATAATATCTTGAAGGAGGATAATATCTTGAAGGGGGATAATATCTAAGAGGAGAGGAGGATAATACCTAGGAGGACGATAATATATAGGAGGATGATAATATCTAGGAGGAGGATAATATCTAGGAGGAGGATAATATCTAGGAGGAGGATGATATCTAGGAGGAGGATAATATCTAGGAGGAGGATAATATCTAGGAGTAGGATAATATCTAGGAGTCGAGGAGGATAATATCTAAGAGGAGAGGAGGATAATATCTAGGAGTCGAGGAGGATAATATCTAGGAGGAGTGGAGGATAATATCTAGGAGGAGAATCATATCTAGGAGGAGGATAATATCTAGGAGGAGGAAAATATCTAGGAGGATGATACTATCTAGGAGGAGAGGAGGATAATATCTAGGAGGATGATAATATCTAGGAGGAGAGGAGGATAATATCTAGGAGGAGGATAATATCTAGGAGAGGAGGATAATATCTAGGAGGATGATACTATCTAGGAGGAGAGGATGAAAATATCTTGAAGGAGGATAATATCTTGAAGGGGGATAATATGTAAGAGGAGAGGAGGATAATATCTAGGAGGACGATAATATATAGGAGGAGGATAATATCTAGGAGGAGAGGAGGATAATATCTATTAGGAGGATAATATCTAGGAGGAGGATAATATCTAGGAGGAGGATAATATCCAGGAGGAGAGGAGGATAATATCTAGGAGGAGGATAATTTCTAGGAGGAGGATAATATCCAGGAGGAGAGGAGGATAATATCTAGGAGGAGGATAATTTCTAGGAGGAGGATAATATCCAGGAGGAGAGGAGGATAATATCTAGGAGGAGGATAATTTCTAGGAGGAGGATAATATCTAGGAGTGGAGGAGGATAATATCTAGGAGGAGAGGAGGATAATATCTCAGAGGAATATACTATCTAGGAGGAGAGGATGATAATATCTTGAAGGAGGATAATATCTTGAAGGGGGATAATATCTAAGAGGAGAGGAGGATAATACCTAGGAGGACGATAATATATAGGAGGATGATAATATCTAGGAGGAGGATAATATCTAGGAGGAGGATACTATCTAGGAGGAGAGGAGGATAATATCTAGGAGGATGATAATATCTAGGAGGAGAGGAGGATAATATCTAGGAGGATGATACTATCTAGGAGGAGAGGATGAAAATATCTTGAAGGAGGATAATATCTTGAAGGGGGATAATATGTAAGAGGAGAGGAGGATAATATCTAGGAGTCGAGGAGGATAATATCTAGGAGGAGTGGAGGATAATATCTAGGAGGAGAATCATATCTAGGAGGAGGATAATATCTAGGAGGAGGAAAATATCTAGGAGGATGATACTATCTAGGAGGAGAGGATAATATCTAGGAGGATGATACTATCTAGGAGGAGAGGAGGATAATATCTAGGAGGATGATAATATCTAGGAGGAGAGGAGGATAATATCTAGGAGGATGATACTATCTAGGAGGAGAGGATGAAAATATCTTGAAGGAGGATAATATCTTGAAGGGGGATAATATGTAAGAGGAGAGGAGGATAATATCTAGGAGGACGATAATATATAGGAGGAGGATAATATCTAGGAGGAGAGGAGGATAATATCTCGGAGGAATATACTATCTAGGAGGAGAGGATGATAATATCTTGAAGGAGGATAATATCTTGAAGGGGGATAATATCTAAGAGGAGAGGAGGATAATACCTAGGAGGACGATAATATATAGGAGGATGATAATATCTAGGAGGAGGATAATATCTAGGAGGAGGATAATATCTAGGAGGAGGATGATATCTAGGAGGAGGATAATATCTAGGAGGAGGATAATATCTAGGAGGAGGATAATATCTAGGAGTCGAGGAGGATAATATCTAAGAGGAGAGGAGGATAATATCTAGGAGTCGAGGAGGATAATATCTAGGAGGAGTGGAGGATAATATCTAGGAGGAGAATCATATCTAGGAGGAGGATAATATCTAGGAGGAGGAAAATATCTAGGAGGATGATACTATCTAGGAGGAGAGGAGGATAATATCTAGGAGGATGATAATATCTAGGAGGAGAGGAGGATAATATCTAGGAGGAGGATAATATCTAGGAGAGGAGGATAATATCTAGGAGGATGATACTATCTAGGAGGAGAGGATGATAATATCTTGAAGGAGGATAATATCTTGAAGGGGGATAATATGTAAGAGGAGAGGAGGATAATATCTAGGAGGACGATAATATATAGGAGGAGGATAATATCTAGGAGGAGAGGAGGATAATATCTATTAGGAGGATAATATCTAGGAGGAGGATAATATCTAGGAGGAGGATAATATCCAGGAGGAGAGGAGGATAATATCTAGGAGGAGGATAATTTCTAGGAGGAGGATAATATCCAGGAGGAGAGGAGGATAATATCTAGGAGGAGGATAATTTCTAGGAGGAGGATAATATCTAGGAGTGGAGGAGGATAATATCTAGGAGGAGAGGAGGATAATATCTCAGAGGAATATACTATCTAGGAGGAGAGGATGATAATATCTTGAAGGAGGATAATATCTTGAAGGGGGATAATATCTAAGAGGAGAGGAGGATAATACCTAGGAGGACGATAATATATAGGAGGATGATAATATCTAGGAGGAGGATAATATCTAGGAGGAGGATAATATCTAGGAGGAGGATGATATCTAGGAGGAGGATAATATCTAGGAGGAGGATAATATCTAGGAGGAGGATAATATCTAGGAGTCGAGGAGGATAATATCTAAGAGGAGAGGAGGATAATATCTAGGAGTCGAGGAGGATAATATCTAGGAGGAGTGGAGGATAATATCTAGGAGGAGAATCATATCTAGGAGGAGGATAATATCTAGGAGGAGGAAAATATCTAGGAGGATGATACTATCTAGGAGGAGAGGATAATATCTAGGAGGATGATACTATCTTGGAGGAGAGGAGGATAATATCTAGGAGGATGATAATATCTAGGAGGAGAGGAGGATAATATCTAGGAGGATGATACTATCTAGGAGGAGAGGATGAAAATATCTTGAAGGAGGATAATATCTTGAAGGGGGATAATATGTAAGAGGAGAGGAGGATAATATCTAGGAGGACGATAATATATAGGAGGAGGATAATATCTAGGAGGAGAGGAGGATAATATCTATTAGGAGGATAATATCTAGGAGGAGGATAATATCTAGGAGGAGGATCATTTCTAGGAGGAGGATAATATCTAGGTGTGGAGGAGGATAATATCTTGGAGGAGGATAATATATAGGAGGAAGATAATATCTTGGAGGGGAGGAGGATAATATCTTTGAGGAGGATAATATCTAGGAGGAGAGGAGCATAATATCCAGGAGGAGGAGAGGATTATATCTAGCAAGATAATATCTAGGAGGAGAGGATAATATCTAGGAGGAGAGGAGGATAATATCTTGAAGGAGGATAATATCTTGAAGAGGGATAATATCTAGGAGGAGAGGAGGATAATACCTAGGAGGACGATAATATATAGGAGGATGATAATATCTAAAAGGAGTGGGTGATAGTATCTAGGAGGAGGAGTTGAGGATAATATCTAGGAGGAGATGAGGTAATATGTAGGAGGAGGATAATATCTAGGAGGAGAGGAGGATAATATCTAGGAAGAGGATAATATATAGGAGGAGAGGAGGAGGATAATATCTAGGAGGAGGATAATATCTAGGAGGAGAGGAGGATAATATCTAGGAGGAGGATAATATCTAGGAGGAGGATAATATCTAGGAGGATGATAATATCTAGGAGGAGGATAATATCTAGGAGGAGTGGGTGATAGTATCTAGGAGGAGGAGTTGAGGATAATATCTAGGAGGAGATGAGGTAATATGTAGGAGGAGGATAATATCTAGGAGGAGAGGAGGATAATATCTAGGAGGAGGATAATATCTAGGAGGAGAGGAGGATAATATCTAGGAGGAGGATAATATCTAGGAGGAGAGGAGGATAATATCTAGGAGGAGGAATAATATCTAGGAGTAGAGGAAGATAATATCTAGGAGGAGAGGAGGATAATATCTAGGAGGAGAGGAGGATAATATCTAGGAGGGAGGGATAATATCAAGGAGGAGAGGAAGATAATATCTAGGAGGAGAGGAGGATAATATCTAGGAGGAGAGGAGGATAATATCTAGGAGAGGAGGATAATATCTAGGAGGAGAGGAGGAATAATATCTAGGAGGAGAGGAGGATAATATCTAGGAGGAGGATAATATCTAGGAGGAGGATAATATCTAGGAGGAGAGGAGGATAATATCTAGGAGGAGGATAATATCTAGGAGGAGGATAATATCTAGGAGGAGGATATATCTAGTAGAAGGATAATATTTAGGAGGAGAGGAGGATAATATCGAGGAGGAGGATAATATCTAGGAGTGGAGGAGGATAATATCTAGTAGGAGGATAATATCTAGGAGGAGAATAATATCTTGGAGGGGAGGAGGATAATATCTTTGAGGAGGATAATATCTAGAAGGAGAGGAGGACAATATCTAGGAGGAGAGGAGGACAATATCTAGGAGGAGGATAATATCTAGGAGGAGGATAATATCTAGGAGGAGGATAATATCAAGGAGGAGGATAATATCTAGGAGGAGGATAATATCTTGGAGGAGGATAATATCTAGGAGGAGGATAATATCTAGGAGGAGAATAATATCTAAGAGGAGAGGAGGATAATATCTAAGAGGAGAGGAGGATAATATCTAGGAGAGGAGGATAATATCTAGGAGGAGGATAATATCTAGGAGGAGAGGAGGATAATATCTAGGAGGAGAGGAGGATAATATCTAGGAGGAGAGGAGGATAATATCTAGGAGGAGAGGAGGATAATATCTAGGAGGAGGATAATATCTAGGAGGAGAGGAGGATAATATCTAGGAGGAGAGGAGGATAATATCTAGTAGGAGAGGAGGATAATATCTAGGAGGAGTGGAGGATAATATCTAGGAGGAGGATAATATCTAGGAGGAGGATAATATCTAGGAGGAGAGGAGGATAATATCTAGGAGGAGTGGAGGATAATATCTAGGAGGAGGATCATATCTAGGAGGAGGATCATATCTAGGAGGAGAGGAGGATAATATCTAGGAGGAGTGGAGGATAATATCTAGGAGTAGGATCATATCTAGGAAGAGGATCATATCTAGGAGGAGAGGAGGATAATATCTAGGAGGAATATACTATCTAGGAGGAGAGGATGATAATATCTTGAAGGAGGATAATATCTTGAAGGAGGATAATATCTAGGAGGAGGATAATATCTAGGAGGAGGATAATATCTAGGAGGAGGATGATATCTAGGAGGAGAGGATAATATCTAGGATGAGGATAATATCTAGGAGGAGGATAATATCTAGGAGGAGAGGATAATATCTAGGAGGAGGATAATATCTAGGAGGAGAGGATACTATCTAGGAGGAGGATAATATCTAGGAGGAGGGTAATATCTAGGAGGAGGTTAATATCTAGTAGGAGGATAATTTCTAGGAGGAGGATAATATCTAGGAGTGGAGGAGGATAATATCTAGGAGGAGGATAATATCTAGGAGGAGGATAATATTTAGGAGGAGAGGAGGATAATATCTAGGAGGAGGATAATATCTAGGAGGAAGATAATATTTAGGAGGAGAGGAGGATAATATCTAGGAGGAGGATAATATCACGGAGGAGGATAATATCTAGGAGGATAATATTTAGGAGGAGAGGAGGATAATATCTAGGAGGAGGATAATATCTAGGAGGAGGATAATATCTAGGAGTGGAGGAGGATAATATCTAGGAGGAGGATAATATCTAGGAGGAGGATAATATCTAGGAGTGGAGGAGGATAATATCTAGGAGGAGGATAATATCTTGGAGGGGAGGAGGATAATATCTTTGAGGAGGATAATATCCAATAGGAGAGGAGGATAATATCTACGAGGAGTGGAGGATAATTTCTAGGAGGAGGATAATATCTAGGAGTGGAGGAGGATAATATCTAGGAGGAGGATAATATCTAGGAGGAGGATAATATCTAGGAGGAGAGGAGGATAATATCCAATAGGAGAGGAGGATAATATCTAGGAGGAGAGGAGGATAATTTCTAGGAGGAGGATAATATCTAGGAGGAGAGGAGGATAATATCCAGGAGGAGAGGAGGATAATATCCAGGAGGAGGATAATATCTAGGAATAGGATAATATCTAGGAGGAGGATAATATTTAGGAGGAGGATAATATCTAGGAGGAGGATAATATCTAGGAGGAGGATATTATCTAGGAGGAGAGGAGGATAATATCTAGGAGGAGAGGAGGATAATATCTAGGAGGAGAGGAGGATACTATCTAGGAGGAGGATAATATCTTGGAGGAGAGGAGGATAATATCCAATAGGAGAGGAGGATAATATCTAGGAGGAGAGGAGGATAATTTCTAGGAGGAGGATAATATCTAGGAGTGGAGGAGGATAATATCTAGGAGGAGGATAATATATTGGAGGGGAGGAGGATAATATCTTTGAGGAGGATAATATCTAGGAGGAGAGGAGGATAATATCCAGGAGGAGAGGAGGATAATATCCAGGAGGAGAGGAGGACAATATCCAGGAGGAGGATAATATCTAGGAAGAGGATATTATCTAGGAGGAGGATAATATCTAGGAGGATAATATCTAGGAGGAGAGGAGGATAATATCTAGGAGGAGAGGAGGATAATATCTAGGAGGAGAGGAGGATACTATCTAGGAGGAGGATAATATCTAGGAGGAGAGGAGGATAATATCTAGGAGGAGAGGAGGATAACATCTACGAGGGTAGGAGGATAATATCTAGGAGGAGAGGAGGATAATATCTAGGAGAAGAGGAGGATAATATCTAGGAGGAGGATAATATATTGGAGGGGAGGAGGATAATATCTTTGAGGAGGATAATATCTAGGAGGAGAGGAGGATAATATCCAGGAGGAGAGGAGGATAATATCCAGGAGGAGGATAATATCTAGGAAGAGGATAATATCTAGGAGGAGGATAATATCTAGGAGGAGGATAATATCTAGGAGGAGGATAATATCTAGGAGGAGGATAATATCTAGGAGGAGAGGAGGATAATATCTAGGAGGAGAGGAGGATAATATCTAGGAGGAGAGGAGGATATTATCTAGGAGGAGGATAATATCTAGGAGGAGAGGAGGATAATATCTAGGAGGAGAGGAGGATAATATCTAGGAGGGGAGGAGGATAAGATCTAGGAGGAGAGGAGGATAATATCTAGGAGAAGAGGAGGATAATATCTAGGAGGAGGATAATATCTAGGAGGAGAGGAGGATAATATCTAGGAGGAGAGGAGGATAATATCTAGGAGGAGGATAATATCTAGGAGGAGAGGAGGATAATATCTTGAAGGAGGATAATATCTTGAAGGGGGATAATATCTAGGAGGAGAGGAGGATAATACCTAGGAGGAGGATAATATCTAGGAGGAGGATAATATCTAGGAGGATAGGAGGATAATACCTAGGAGGAGGATAATATCTAGGAGGAGGATAATATCTAGGAGGAGAGGAGGAAAATATCCAGGAGGAGGAGAGGATAATATCCAGGAGGAGAGGATAATATCTAGGAGGAGGATAATATCTAGGAGGAGGATAATATCTAGGAGGAGGATAATATCTAGGAGGAGGATAATATCTAGGAGGAGGATAATATCTAGGAGGAGGATAATATCTAGGAGGATAGGAGGATAATATCTAGGAGGAGAGGAGGATAATATCTAGGAGGAGAGGAGGATAATATCTAGGAGGAGGATAATATCTAGGAGGAGGATAATATCTAGGAGGAGAGGAGGATAATATCTAGGAGGAGAGGAGGAAAATATCTAGTAGGAGAGGAGGATAATATCTAGTAGGAGAGGAGGATAATATCTAGGAGGAGGATAATATCTAGGAGGAGGAAAATATCTAGGAGGAGAGGAGGATAATATCTAGGAGGAGAGGAGGATAATATCTAGGAGAGGAGGATAATATCTAGGAGGAGGAAAATATCTAGGAGGAGAGGAGGATAATATCTAGGAGGAGAGGAGGATAATATCTAGGAGGAGGATAATATCTAGTAGGAGAAGAGGATAATATCTCGGAGGAGTGGAGGATAATATCTAGGAGGAGTGGAGGATAATATCTAGGAGGAGGATAATATCTAGGAGGAGAGGAGGATAATATCTAGGAGGAGTGGAGGATAATATCTAGGAGGAGGATCATATCTAGGAGGAGGATCATATCTAGGAGGAGAGGAGGATAATATCTAGGAGGAATATACTATCTAGGAGGAGAGGATGATAATATCTTGAAGGAGGATAATATCTTGAAGGGGGATAATATCTAAGAGGAGAGGAGGATAATACCTAGGAGGACGATAATATATAGGAGGATGATAATATCTAGGAGGAGGATAATATCTAGGAGGAGGATAATATCTAGGAGGAGAGGAGGATAATACCTAGGAGGACGATAATATATAGCAGGATGATAATATCTAGGAGGAGGATAATATCTAGGAGGAGGATAATATCTAGGAGGAGGATGATATCTAGGAGGAGAGGATAATATCTAGGAGGAGGATAATATCTAGGAGGAGAGGAGGATAATATCTAGGAGGAGGATAATATCTAGGAGGAGAGGATAATATCTAGGAGGAGGATAATATCTAGGAGGAGGATAACATCAAGGAGGAGGATAATATCTAGGAGGAGGATAATATCTAGGAGGAGGATAATGTCTAGGAGGAGAGGAGGATAATATCTAGGAGGAATATACTATCTAGGAGGAGAGGATGATAATATCTTGAAGGAGGATAATATCTTGAAGGGGGATAATATCTAAGAGGAGAGGAGGATAATACCTTGGAGGACGATAATATATAGGAGGATGATAATATCTAGGAGGAGGATAATATCTAGGAGGAGGATAATATCTAGGAGGAGGATGATATCTAGGAGGAGAGGATAATATCTAGGAGGAGGATAATATCTAGGAGGAGGATCATATCTAGGAGGAGGATAATATCTAGGAGGAGAGGATAATATCTAGGAGGAGGATAATATCTAGGAGGAGGGTAATGTCTAGGAGGAGGTTAATATCTAGGAGGAGGATAATTTCTAGGAGGAGGATAATATCTAGGAGTGGAGGAGGATAATATCTAGGAGGAGGATAATATCTAGGAGGAGAGGAGGATAATATCTAGGAGGAGGATAATATCTCGGAGGAGGATAATATCTAGGAGGATAATATTTAGGAGGAGAGGAGGATAATATATAGGAGGAGGATAATATCTAGGAGGAGGATAATATCTAGGAGTGGAGGAGGATAATATCTAGGAGGAGGATAATATCTAGGAGGAGGATCATATCTAGGAGGAGAGGAGGATAATATATAGGAGGAGTGGAGGATAATATCTAGGAGGAGGATCATATCTAGGAGGAGAGGAGGATAATATCTAGGAGGAGTGGAGGATAATATCTAGGAGGAGGATCATATCTAGGAGGAGGATCATATCTAGGAGGAGAGGAGGATAATATCTAGGAGGAATATACTATCTAGGAGGAGAGGATGATAATATCTTGAAGGAGGATAATATCTTGAAGGGGGATAATATCTAAGAGGAGAGGATAATATCTAGGAGGAGGATAATATCTAGGAGGAGGATAATATCTAGGAGGAGGATAATATCTAGGAGGAGGATGATATCTAGGAGGAGAGGATAATTTCTAGGAGGAGGATAATATCTAGGAGGAGGGTAATATCTAGGAGGAGGTTAATATCTAGGAGGAGAGGAGGATAATATCTACGAGGAATATACTATCTAGGAGGAGAGGATGATAATATCTTGATGGAGGATAATATCTAGGAGGAGGGTAATGTCTAGGAGGAGGTTAATATCTAGTAGGAGGATAATTTCTAGGAGGAGGATAATTTCTAGGAGGAGGATAATATCTAGGAGGAGGATAATATCTAGGAGGAGAGGATAATATCTAGGAGGAGGATAATATCTAGGAGGAGGGTAATATCTAGGAGGAGGTTAATATCTAGGAGGAGAGGAGGATAATATCTAGGAGGAATATACTATCTAGGAGGAGATGATGATAATATCTTGAAGGAGGATAATATCTAGGAGGAGGGTAATGTCTAGGAGGAGGTTAATATCTAGTAGGAGGATAATTTCTAGGAGGAGGATAATATCTAGGAGAGGAGGAGGATAATATCTAGGAGGATGATAATATCTAGGAGGAGGATAATATCTAGGAGGAGGATAATATCTAGGAGGAGAGGAGGATAATATCTAGGAGGAGGATAATATCTAGGAGGAGAGGATAATATCTAGGAGGAGGATAATATCTAGGAGGAGGATAATATCAAGGAGGAGGATAATATCTAGGAGGAGGATAATATCTAGGAGGAGGATAATATCTAGGAGGAGGATAATATCTAGGAGAAGGATAATATCTAAGAGGAGTGGAGGATAATATCTAAGAGGAGAGGAGGATAATATCTAGGAGAGGAGGATAATATCTAGGAGGAGGATAATATCTAGGAGGAGAGGAGGATAATATCTAGGAGGAGAGGAGGATAATATCTAGGAGGAGAGGAGGATAATATCTAGGAGGAGGATAATATCTAGTAGGAGAGGAGGATAATATCTAGGAGGAGTGGAGGATAATATCTAGGAGGAGGATAATATCTAGGAGGAGAGGAGGATAATATCTAGGAGGAGTGGAGGATAATATCTAGGAGGAGGATCATATCTAGGAGGAGGATCATATCTAGGAGGAGAGGAGGATAATATCTAGGAGGAATATACTATCTAGGAGGAGAGGATGATAATATCTTGAAGGAGTATAATATCTTGAAGGGGGATAATATCTAAGAGGAGAGGAGGATAATACCTAGGAGGACGATAATATATAGGAGGATGATAATATCTAGGAGGAGGATAATATCTAGGAGGAGGATAATATCTAGGAGGAGGATAATATCTAGGAGGAGGATGATATCTAGGAGGAGAGGATAATATCTAGGAGGAGGATAATATCTAGGAGGAGAGGATAATATCTAGGAGGAGGGGATAATATCTAGGAGGAGAGGATAATATCTAGGAGGAGGATAATATCTAGGAGGAGGGTAATATCTAGGAGGAGGTTAATATCTAGGAGGAGGATAATTTCTAGGAGGAGGATAATATCTAGGAGTGGAGGAGGATAATATCTAGGAGGAGGATAATATCTAGGAGGAGGATAATATTTAGGAGGAGAGGAGGATAATATCTAGGAGGAGGATATTATCTCGGAGGAGGATAATATCTAGGAGGATAATATTTAGGAGGAGAGGAGGATAATATCTAGGAGGAGAATAATATCTAGGAGGAGGATAATATTTAGGAGGAGAGGAGGATAATATCTAGGAGGAGGATAATATCTCGGAGGAGGATGATATCTAGGAGGATAATATTTAGGAGGAGAGGAGGATAATATCTAGGAGGAGGATAATATCTAGGAGGAGGATAATATCTAGGAGTGGAGGAGGATAATATCTTGGAGGAGGATAATATCTAGGAGGAGGATAATATCTAGGAGTGGAGGAGGATAATATCTAGGAGGAGGATAATATCTTGGAGGGGAGGAGGATAATATCTTTGAGGAGGATAATATCTAGGAGGAGAGGAGGATAATATCCAATAGGAGAGGAGGATAATATCTAGGAGGAGAGGAGGATAATTTCTAGGAGGAGGATAATATCTAGGAGTGGAGGAGGATAATATCTAGGAGGAGGATAATATCTAGGAGGAGGATAATATCTTGGAGGGGAGGAGGATAATATCTTGGAGGAGAGAAGGATAATATCCAGGAGGAGAGGAGGATAATATCCAGGAGGAGGATAATATCTAGGAGGAGGATAATATCTAGGAGGAGGATAATATCTAGGAGGAGGATAATATCTAGGAGGAGGATAATATCTAGGAGGAGGATAATATCTAGGAGGAGAGGAGGATAATATCTCGGAGGAGAGGAGGATAATATCTAGGAGGAGAGGAGGATACTATCTAGGAGGAGGATAATATCTAGGAGGAGAGGAGGATAATTTCTAGGAGGAGGATAATATCTATGAGTGGAGGAGGATAATATCTAGGAGGAGGAAAATATCTAGGAGGAGGATAATATCTAGGAGTGGAGGAGGATAGTATCTAGGAGGAGGATAATATCTAGGAGGAGGATCATATCTAGGAGGAGAGGAGGATAATATATAGGAGGAGTGGAGGATAATATCTAGGAGGAGGATCATATCTAGGAGGAGAGGAGGATAATATCTAGGAGGAGTGGAGGATAATATCTAGGAGGAGGATCATATCTAGGAGGAGGATCATATCTAGGAGGAGAGGAGGATAATATCTAGGAGGAATATACTATCTAGGAGGAGAGGATGATAATATCTTGAAGGAGGATAATATCTTGAAGGGGGATAATATCTAAGAGGAGAGGATAATATCTAGGAGGAGGATAATATCTAGGAGGAGGATAATATCTAGGAGGAGGATAATATCTAGGAGGAGGATAATATCTAGGCGGAGGATGATATCTAGGAGGAGAGGATAATTTCTAGGAGGAGGATAATATCTAGGAGGAGGATAATATCTAGGAGGAGAGGATAATATCTAGGAGGAGGATTATATCTAGGAGGAGGGTAATATCTAGGAGGAGGTTAATATCTAGGAGGAGAGGAGGATAATATCTAGGAGGAATATACTATCTAGGAAGAGAGGATGATAATATCTTGAAGGAGGATAATATCTAGGAGGAGGGTAATGTCTAGGAGGAGGTTAATATCTAGTAGGAGGATAATTTCTAGGAGGAGGATAATATCTAGGAGTGGAGGAGGATAATATCTAGGAGGATGATAATATCTAGGAGGAGGATAATATCTAGGAGGAGGATAATATCTAGGAGGAGAGGATAATATCTAGGAGGAGGATAATATCTAGGAGGAGGATAATATCAAGGGGGAGGATAATATCTAGGAGGAGGATAATATCTAGGAGGAGGATAATATCTAGGAGAAGGATAATATCTAAGAGGAGAGGAGGATAATATCTAAGAGGAGAGGAGGATAATATCTAGGAGAGGAGGATAATATCTAGGAGGAGGATAATATCTAGGAGGAGAGGAGGATAATATCTAAGAGGAGAGGAGGATAATATCTAGGAGGAGAGGAGGATAATATCTAGGAGGAGGATAATATCTAGTAGGAGAGGAGGATAATATCTAGGAGGAGTGGAGGATAATATCTAGGAGGAGGATAATATCTAGGAGGAGAGGAGGATAATATCTAGGAGGAGTGGAGGATAATATCTAGGAGGAGGATCATATCTAGGAGGAGGATCAAATCTAGGAGGAGAGGAGGATAATATCTAGGAGGAATATACTATCTAGGAGGAGAGGATGATAATATCTTGAAGGAGGATAATATCTTGAAGGGGGATAATATCTAAGAGGAGAGGAGGATAATACCTAGGAGGACGATAATATATAGGAGGATGATAATATCTAGGAGGAGGATAATATCTAGGAGGAGGATAATATCTAGGAGGAGGATAATATCTAGGAGGAGGATGATATCTAGGAGGAGAGGATAATATCTAGGAGGAGGATAATATCTAGGAGGAGAGGATAATATCTAGGAGGAGGGGATAATATCTAGGAGGAGGGAGGATAATATCTAGGAGGAGGATAATATCTAGGAGGAGGGTAATATCTAGGAGGAGGTTAATATCTAGGAGGAGGATAATTTCTAGGAGGAGGATAATATCTAGGAGTGGAGGAGGATAATATCTAGGAGGAGAGGAGGATAATATCTAGGAGGAGTGGAGGATAATATCTAGGAGGAGGATCATATCTAGGAGGAGGATCATATCTAGGAGGAGAGGAGGATAATATCTAGGAGAAATATACTATCTAGGAGGAGAGGATGATAATATCTTGAAGGAGGATAATATCTTGAAGGGGGATAATATCTAAGAGGAGAGGAGGATAATACCTAGGAGGACGATAATATATAGGAGGATGATAATATCTAGGAGGAGGATAATATCTAGGAGGAGGATAATATCTAGGAGGAGGATAATATCTAGGAGGAGGATGATATCTAGGAGGAGAGGATAATATCTAGGAGGAGGATAATATCTAGGAGGAGAGGATAATATCTAGGAGGAGGGGATAATATCTAGGAGGAGAGGATAATATCTAGGAGGAGGATAATATCTAGGAGGAGGGTAATATCTAGGAGGAGGTTAATATCTAGGAGGAGGATAATTTCTAGGAGGAGGATAATATCTAGGAGTGGAGGAGGATAATATCTAGGAGGAGGATAATATCTAGGAGGAGGATAATATTTAGGAGGAGAGGAGGATAATATCTAGGAGGAGGATATTATCTCGGAGGAGGATAATATCTAGGAGGATAATATTTAGAAGGAGAGGAGGATAATATCTAGGAGGAGGATAATATCTAGGAGGAGGATAATATTTAGGAGGAGAGGAGGATAATATCTAGGAGGAGGATAATATCTCGGAGGAGGATGATATCTAGGAGGATAATATTTAGGAGGAGAGGAGGATAATATCTAGGAGGAGGATAATATCTAGGAGGAGGATAATATCTAGGAGTGGAGGAGGATAATATCTTGGAGGAGGATAATATCTAGGAGGAGGATAATATCTAGGAGTGGAGGAGGATAATATCTAGGAGGAGGATAATATATTGGAGGGGAGGAGGATAATATCTTTGAGGAGGATAATATCTAGGAGGAGAGGAGGATAATATCCAATAGGAGAGGAGGATAATATCTAGGAGGAGAGGAGGATAATTTCTAGGAGGAGGATAATATCTAGGAGTGGAGGAGGATAATATCTAGGAGGAGGATAATATCTAGGAGGAGGATAATATCTTGGAGGGGAGGAGGATAATATCTTTGAGGAGGATAATATCTAGGAGGAGAGAAGGATAATATCCAGGAGGAGAGGAGGATAATATCCAGGAGGAGGATAATATCTAGGAAGAGGATAATATCTAGGAGGAGGATAATATCTAGGAGGAGGATAATATCTAGGAGGAGGATAATATCTAGGAGGAGGATAATATCTAGGAGGAGAGGAGGATAATATCTCGGAGGAGAGGAGGATAATATCTAGGAGGAGAGGAGGATACTATCTAGGAGGAGGATAATATCTAGGAGGAGAGGAGGATAATTTCTAGGAGGAGGATAATATCTATGAGTGGAGGAGGATAATATCTAGGAGGAGGAAAATATCTAGGAGGAGGATAATATCTAGGAGGAGAGGAGGATAATATCCAATAGGAGAGGAGGATAATATCTAGGAGGAGAGGAGGATAATTTCTAGGAGGAGGATAATATCTAGGAGAGGAGGAGGATAATATCTAGGAGGAGGATAATATCTAGGAGGAGGATAATATCTCGGAGGAGAGGAGGATAATATCTCGGAGAAGAGGAGGATACTATCTAGGAGGAGGATAATATCTAGGAGGAGAGAAGGATAATATCTAGGAGGAGAGGAGGATAATATCTAGGAGGAGAGGAGGATAATATTTAGGAGGAGAGGAGGATAATATCTAGGAGGAGAGGAGGATAATATCTAGGAGAAGAGGAGGATAATATCTAGGAGGAGGATAATATCTAGGAGGAGAGGAGGATAATATCTAGGAGGATGATACTATGTAGGAGGAGTGGAGGATAATATCTAGGAGGAGGATCATATCTAGGAGGAGGATCATGTCTAGGAGGAGAGGAGGATAATATCTAGGAGGAATATAATATCTAGGAGGAGAGGATGATAATATCTTGAAGGAGGATATTATCTTGAAGGGGGATAATATCTAAGAGGAGAGGAGGATAATACCTAGGAGGACGATAATATATAGGAGGATGATAATATCTAGGAGGAGGATAATATCTAGGAGGAGGATAATATCTAGGAGGAGGATGATATCTAGGAGGAGAGGATAATATCTAGGAGGAGGATAATATCTAGGAGGAGGATAATATCTAGGAGGAGGATAATATCTAGGAGGAGAGGATAATATCTAGGAGGAGGATAATATCTAGGAGGAGGGTAATATCTAGGAGGAGGTTAATATCTAGGAGTGGAGGAGGATAATATCTAGGAGGAGGATAATATCTAGGAGGAGGATAATATTTAGGAGGAGAGGAGGATAATATCTAGGAGGAGGATAATATCTCGGAGGAGGATAATATCTAGGAGGATAATATTTAGGAGGAGAGGAGGATAATATCTAGGAGGAGGATAATATCTAGGAGGAGGATAATATCTAGGAGTGGAGGAGGATAATATCTAGGAGGAGGATAATATCTAGGAGGAGGATCATATCTAGGAGGAGAGGAGGATAATATCTAGGAGGAGTGGAGGATAATATCTAGGAGGAGGATCATATCTAGGAGGAGGATCATATCTAGGAGGAGAGGAGGATAATATCTAGGAGGAGTGGAGGATAATATCTAGGAGGAGGATCATATCTAGGAGGAGGATCATATCTAGGAGGAGAGGAGGATAGAATCTAGGAGGAATATACTATCTAGGAGGAGAGGATGATAATATCTTGAAGGAGGATAATATCTTGAAGGGGGATAATATCTAAGAGGAGAGGAGGATAATACCTAGGAGGACGATAATATATAGCAGGATGATAATATCTAGGAGGAGGATAATATCTAGGAGGAGGATAATATCTAGGAGGAGGATAATATCTAGGAGGAGGATGATATCTAGGAGGAGAGGATAATATCTAGGAGGAGGATAATATCTAGGAGGAGGATAATATCTAGGAGGAGAGGATAATATCTAAGAGGAGGATAATATCTAGGAGGAGGATAATATTTAGGAGGAGAGGAGGATAATATCTAGGAGGAGGATAATATCTCGGAGGAGGATGATATCTAGGAGGATAATATCTAGGAGTGGAGGAGGATAATATCTAGGAGGAGGATAATTTCTAGGAGGAGGATAATATCTTGGAGGGGAGGAGGATAATATCTTTGAGGAGGATAATATCTAGGAGGAGAGGAGGATAATATCCAGGAGGAGAGGAGGATAATATCCAGGAGGAGGATAATATCTAGGAAGAGGATAATATCTAGGAGGAGGATAATATCTAGGAGGAGGATAATATCTAGGAGGAGGATAATATCTAGGAGGAGGATAATATCTAGGAGGAGAGGAGGATAATATCCAATAGGAGAGGAGGATAATATCTAGGAGGAGAGGAGGATAATGTCTAGGAGGAGGATAATATTTAGGAGGAGGATAATATCTAGGAGGAGGATAATATCTAGGAGGAGGATATTATCTAGGAGGAGAGGAGGATAATATCTAGGAGGAGAGGAGGATAATATCTAGGAGGAGAGGAGGATACTATCTAGGAGGAGGATAATATCTTGGAGGAGAGGAGGATAATATCCAATAGGAGAGGAGGATAATATCTAGGAGGAGAGGAGGATAATTTCTAGGAGGAGGATAATATCTAGGAGTGGAGGAGGATAATATCTAGGAGGAGGATAATATATTGGAGGGGAGGAGGATAATATCTTTGAGGAGGATAATATCTAGGAGGAGAGGAGGATAATATCCAGGAGGAGAGGAGGATAATATCCAGGAGGAGAGGAGGACAATATCCAGGAGGAGGATAATATCTAGGAAGAGGATATTATCTAGGAGGAGGATAATATCTAGGAGGATAATATCTAGGAGGAGAGGAGGATAATATCTAGGAGGAGAGGAGGATAATATCTAGGAGGAGAGGAGGATACTATCTAGGAGGAGGATAATATCTAGGAGGAGAGGAGGATAATATCTAGGAGGAGAGGAGGATAACATCTAGGAGGGGAGGAGGATAATATCTAGGAGGAGAGGAGGATAATATCTAGGAGAAGAGGAGGATAATATCTAGGAGGAGGATAATATATTGGAGGGGAGGAGGATAATATCTTTGAGGAGGATAATATCTAGGAGGAGAGGAGGATAATATCCAGGAGGAGAGGAGGATAATATCCAGGAGGAGGATAATATCTAGGAAGAGGATAATATCTAGGAGGAGGATAATATCTAGGAGGAGGATAATATCTAGGAGGAGGATAATATCTAGGAGGAGGATAATATCTAGGAGGAGAGGAGGAAAATATCTAGGAGGAGAGGAGGATATTATCTAGGAGGAGGATAATATCTAGGAGGAGAGGAGGATAATATCTAGGAGGAGAGGAGGATAATATCTAGGAGGGGAGGAGGATAAGATCTAGGAGGAGAGGAGGATAATATCTAGGAGAAGAGGAGGATAATATCTAGGAGGAGGATAATATCTAGGAGGAGAGGAGGATAATATCTAGGAGGAGAGGAGGATAATATCTAGGAGGAGGATAATATCTAGGAGGAGAGGAGGATAATATCTTGAAGGAGGATAATATCTTGAAGGGGGATAATATCTAGGAGGAGAGGAGGATAATACCTAGGAGGAGGATAATATCTAGGAGGAGGATAATATCTAGGAGGATAGGAGGATAATACCTAGGAGGACCATTATATATAGGAGGATGACAATATCTAGGAGGAGGATAATATCTAGGAGGAGGATAATATCTAGGAGGAGAGGAGGAAAATATCCAGGAGGAGGAGAGGATAATATCCAGGAGGAGAGGATAATATCTAGGAGGAGGATAATATCTAGGAGGAGGATAATATCTAGGAGGAGGATAATATCTAGGAGGAGGATAATATCTAGGAGGAGGATAATATCTAGGAGGAGGATAATATCTAGGAGGATAGGAGGATAATATCTAGGAGGAGAGGAGGATAATATCTAGGAGGAGAGGAGGATAATATCTAGGAGGAGGATAATATCTAGGAGGAGGATAATATCTAGGAGGAGAGGAGGATAATATCTAGGAGGAGAGGAGGAAAATATCTAGTAGGAGAGGAGGATAATATCTAGTAGGAGAGGAGGATAATGTCTAGGAGGAGTGGAGGATAATATCTAGGAGGAGGATCATATCTAGGAGGAGGATAATATCTAGGAGGAGAGGAGGATAATATCTAGGAGGATGATACTATCTAGGAGGAGAGGATGATAATATCTTGAAGGAGGATAATATCTTGAAGTGGGATAATATCTAAGAGGAGAGGAGGATAATACCTAGGAGGACGATAATATATAGGAGGATGATAATATCTAGGAGGAGGATAATATCTAGGAGGAGGATAATATCTAGGAGGAGAGGAGGATAATATCTAGGAGGAGGATAATATCTAGGAGGAGAGGATAATATCTAGGAGGAGGATAATATCTAGGAGGAGGATAATATCAAGGAGGAGGATAATATCTAGGAGGAGGATAATATCTAGGAGGAGGATAATATCTAGGAGGAGGATAATATCTAGGAGGAGGATAATATCTAAGAGGAGTGGAGGATAATATCTAAGAGGAGAGGAGGATAATATCTAGGAGAGGCGGATAATATCTAGGAGGAGGAAAATATCTAGGAGGAGAGGAGGATAATATCTAGGAGGAGAGGAGGATAATATCTAGGAGGAGAGGAGGATAATATCTAGGAGGAGAGGAGGATAATATCTAGGAGGAGGATAATATCTAGTAGGAGAGGAGGATAATATCTAGGAGGAGTGGAGGATAATATCTAGGAGGAGTGGAGGATAATATCTAGGAGGAGGATAATATCTAGGAGGAGAGGAGGATAATATCTAGGAGGAGTGGAGGATAATATCTAGGAGGAGGATCATATCTAGGAGGAGGATCATATCTAGGAGGAGAGGAGGATAATATCTAGGAGGAATATACTATCTAGGAGGAGAGGATGATAATATCTTGAAGGAGGATAATATCTTGAAGGGGGATAATATCTAAGAGGAGAGGAGGATAATACCTAGGAGGACGATAATATATAGGAGGATGATAATATCTAGGAGGAGGATAATATCTAGGAGGAGGATAATATCTAGGAGGAGAGGAGGATAATACCTAGGAGGACGATAATATATAGCAGGATGATAATATCTAGGAGGAGGATAATATCTAGGAGGAGGATAATATCTAGGAGGAGGATGATATCTAGGAGGAGAGGATAATATCTAGGAGGAGGATAATATCTAGGAGGAGAGGATAATATCTAGGAGGAGAGGATAATATCTAGGAGGAGGATAATATCTAGGAGGAGGGTAATATCTAGGAGGAGGTTAATATCTAGGAGGAGGATAATTTCTAGGAGGAGGATAATATCTAGGAGTGGAGGAGGATAATATCTAGGAGGAGGATAATATCTAGGAGGAGGATAATATTTAGGAGGAGAGGAGGATAATATCTAGGAGGAGGATAATATCTCGGAGGAGGATAATATCTAGGAGGATAATATTTAGGAGGAGAGGAGGATAATATCTAGGAGGAGGATAATATCTAGGAGGAGGATAATATTTAGGAGGAGAGGAGGATAATATCTAGGAGGAGGATAATATCTCGGAGGAGGATAATATCTAGGAGGATAATATTTAGGAGGAGAGGAGGATAATATCTAGGAGGAGGATAATATCTAGGAGGAGGATAATATCTAGGAGGAGAGGAGGATACTATCTAGGAGGAGGATAATATCTAGGAGGAGAGGAGGATAATATCTAGGAGGAGAGGAGGATAATATCTAGGAGGAGAGGAGGATAATATCTAGGAGGAGAGGAGGATAATATCTAGGAGGAGAGGAGGATAATATCTAGGAGAAGAGGAGGATAATATCTAGGAGGAGGATAATATCTAGGAGGAGAGGAGGATAATATCTAGGAGGAGAGGAGGATAATATCTAGGAGGAGAGGAGGATAATATCTAGGAGAAGAGGAGGATAATATCTAGGAGGAGGATAATATCTAGGAGGAGAGGAGGATAATATCTAGGAGGATGATACTATCTAGGAGGAGTGGAGGATAATATCTAGGAGGAGGATCATATCTAGGAGGAGGATCATGTCTAGGAGGAGAGGAGGATAATATCTAGGAGGAATATACTATCTAGGAGGAGAGGATGATAATATCTTGAAGGAGGATAATATCTTGAAGGGGGATAATATCTAAGAGGAGAGGAGGATAATACCTTGGAGGACGATAATATATAGGAGGATGATAATATCTAGGAGGAGGATAATATCTAGGAGGAGGATAATATCTAGGAGGAGGATGATATCTAGGAGGAGAGGATAATATCTAGGAGGAGGATAATATCTAGGAGGAGGATCATATCTAGGAGGAGGATAATATCTAGGAGGAGAGGATAATATCTAGGAGGAGGATAATATCTAGGAGGAGGGTAATGTCTAGGAGGAGGTTAATATCTAGGAGGAGGTTAATATCTAGGAGGAGGATAATTTCTAGGAGGAGGATAATATCTAGGAGTGGAGGAGGATAATATCTAGGAGGAGGATAATATCTAGGAGGAGAGGAGGATAATATCTAGGAGGAGGATAATATCTCGGAGGAGGATAATATCTAGGAGGATAATATTTAGGAGGAGAGGAGGATAATATATAGGAGGAGGATAATATCTAGGAGGAGGATAATATCTAGGAGTGGAGGAGGATAATATCTAGGAGGAGGATAATATCTAGGAGGAGGATCATATCTAGGAGGAGAGGAGGATAATATATAGGAGGAGTGGAGGATAATATCTAGGAGGAGGATCATATCTAGGAGGAGAGGAGAATAATATCTAGGAGGAGTGGAGGATAATATCTAGGAGGAGGATCATATCTAGGAGGAGAGGAGGATAATATCTAGGAGGAATATACTATCTAGGAGGAGAGGATGATAATATCTTGAAGGAGGATAATATCTTGAAGGGGGATAATATCTAAGAGGAGAGGATAATATCTAGGAGGAGGATAATATCTAGGAGGAGGATAATATCTAGGAGGAGGATAAAATCTAGGAGGAGGATGATATCTAGGAGGAGAGGATAATTTCTAGGAGGAGGATAATATCTAGGAGGAGGATAATATCTAGGAGGAGAGGATAATATCTAGGAGGAGGATAATATCTAGGAGGAGGGTAATATCTAGGAGGAGGTTAATATCTAGGAGGAGAGGAGGATAATATCTAGGAGGAGGATCATATCTAGGAGGAGAGGAGGATAATATATAGGAGGAGTGGAGGATAATATCTAGGAGGAGGATCATATCTAGGAGGAGAGGAGGATAATATCTAGGAGGAGTGGAGGATAATATCTAGGAGGAGGATCATATCTAGGAGGAGGATCATATCTAGGAGGAGAGGAGGATAATATCTAGGAGGAATATACTATCTAGGAGGAGAGGATGATAATATCTTGAAGGAGGATAATATCTTGAAGGGGGATAATATCTAAGAGGAGAGGATAATATCTAGGAGGAGGATAATATCTAGGAGGAGGATAATATCTAGGAGGAGGATAATATCTAGGAGGAGGATGATATCTAGGAGGAGAGGATAATTTCTAGGAGGAGGATAATATCTAGGAGGAGGATAATATCTAGGAGGAGAGGATAATATCTAGGAGGAGGATAATGTCTAGTAGGAGAGGAGGATAATGTCTAGGAGGAGTGGAGGATAATATCTAGGAGGAGGATCATATCTAGGAGGAGGATAATATCTAGGAGGAGAGGAGGATAATATCTAGGAGGATGATACTATCTAGGAGGAGAGGATGATAATATCTTGAAGGAGGATAATATCTTGAAGTGGGATAATATCTAAGAGGAGAGGAGGATAATACCTAGGAGGACGATAATATATAGGAGGATGATAATATCTAGGAGGAGGATAATATCTAGGAGGAGGATAATATCTAGGAGGAGAGGAGGATAATATCTAGGAGGAGGATAATATCTAGGAGGAGAGGATAATATCTAGGAGGAGGATAATATCTAGGAGGAGGATAATATCAAGGAGGAGGATAATATCTAGGAGGAGGATAATATCTAGGAGGAGGATAATATCTAGGAGGAGGATAATATCTAGGAGGAGGATAATATCTAAGAGGAGTGGAGGATAATATCTAAGAGGAGAGGAGGATAATATCTAGGAGAGGAGGATAATATCTAGGAGGAGGAAAATATCTAGGAGGAGAGGAGGATAATATCTAGGAGGAGAGGAGGATAATATCTAGGAGGAGAGGAGGATAATATCTAGGAGGAGAGGAGGATAATATCTAGGAGGAGGATAATATCTAGTAGGAGAGGAGGATAATATCTAGGAGGAGTGGAGGATAATATCTAGGAGGAGTGGAGGATAATATCTAGGAGGAGGATAATATCTAGGAGGAGAGGAGGATAATATCTAGGAGGAGTGGAGGATAATATCTAGGAGGAGGATCATATCTAGGAGGAGGATCATATCTAGGAGGAGAGGAGGATAATATCTAGGAGGAATATACTATCTAGGAGGAGAGGATGATAATATCTTGAAGGAGGATAATATCTTGAAGGGGGATAATATCTAAGAGGAGAGGAGGATAATACCTAGGAGGACGATAATATATAGGAGGATGATAATATCTAGGAGGAGGATAATATCTAGGAGGAGGATAATATCTAGGAGGAGAGGAGGATAATACCTAGGAGGACGATAATATATAGCAGGATGATAATATCTAGGAGGAGGATAATATCTAGGAGGAGGATGATATCTAGGAGGAGAGGATAATATCTAGGAGGAGGATAATATCTAGGAGGAGAGGATAATATCTAGGAGGAGAGGATAATATCTAGGAGGAGGGTAATATCTAGGAGGAGGTTAATATCTAGGAGGAGGATAATTTCTAGGAGGAGGATAATATCTAGGAGTGGAGGAGGATAATATCTAGGAGGAGGATAATATCTAGGAGGAGGATAATATTTAGGAGGAGAGGAGGATAATATCTAGGAGGAGGATAATATCTCGGAGGAGGATAATATCTAGGAGGATAATATTTAGGAGGAGAGGAGGGTAATATCTAGGAGGAGGATAATATCTAGGAGGAGGATAATATTTAGGAGGAGAGGAGGATAATATCTAGGAGGAGGATAATATCTCGGAGGAGGATAATATCTAGGAGGATAATATTTAGGAGGAGAGGAGGATAATATCTAGGAGGAGGATAATATCTAGGAGGAGGATAATATCTAGGAGGAGAGGAGGATACTATCTAGGAGGAGGATAATATCTAGGAGGAGAGGAGGATAATATCTAGGAGGAGAGGAGGATAATATCTAGGAGGAGAGGAGGATAATATCTAGGAGGAGAGGAGGATAATATCTAGGAGGAGAGGAGGATAATATCTAGGAGGAGGATAATATCTAGGAGGAGGATAATATCTAGGAGGAGAGGAGGATAATATCTAGGAGGAGAGGAGGATAATATCTAGGAGGAGAGGAGGATAATATCTAGGAGGAGAGGAGGATAATATCTAGGAGGAGAGGAGGATAATATCTAGGAGGAGGATAATATCTAGGAGGAGAGGAGGATCATATCTAGGAGGAGGATAATATCTAGGAGTGGAGGAGGATAATATCTAGGAGGAATATACTATCTAGGAGGAGAGGATGATAATATCTTGAAGGAGGATAATATCTTGAAGGGGGATAATATCTAAGAGGAGAGGAGGATAATACCTTGGAGGACGATAATATATAGGAGGATGATAATATCTAGGAGGAGGATAATATCTAGGAGGAGGATAATATCTAGGAGGAGGATGATATCTAGGAGGAGAGGATAATATCTAGGAGGAGGATAATATCTAGGAGGAGGATCATATCTAGGAGGAGGATAATATCTAGGAGGAGAGGATAATATCTAGGAGGAGGATAATATCTAGGAGGAGGGTAATGTCTAGGAGGAGGTTAATATCTAGGAGGAGGATAATTTCTAGGAGGAGGATAATATCTAGGAGTGGAGGAGGATAATATCTAGGAGGAGGATAATATCTAGGAGGAGAGGAGGATAATATCTAGGAGGAGGATAATATCTCGGAGGAGGATAATATCTAGGAGGATAATATTTAGGAGGAGAGGAGGATAATATATAGGAGGAGGATCAT
Organism: Salmo salar; assembly: GCF_965601325.2. NCBI lineage: Eukaryota > Metazoa > Chordata > Actinopteri > Salmoniformes > Salmonidae > Salmo > Salmo salar. The sequence goes on from NC_138302.1 coordinate 100,689,764, forward strand.
ATCTAGGAGGAGGATAATATCTAGGAGTGGAGGAGGATAATATCTAGGAGGAGGATAATATCTAGGAGGAGGATCATATCTAGGAGGAGAGGAGGATAATATATAGGAGGAGTGGAGGATAATATCTAGGAGGAGGATCATATCTAGGAGGAGAGGAGAATAATATCTAGGAGGAGTGGAGGATAATATCTAGGAGGAGGATCATATCTAGGAGGAGGATCATATCTAGGAGGAGAGGAGGATAATATCTAGGAGGAATATACTATCTAGGAGGAGAGGATGATAATATCTTGAAGGAGGATAATATCTTGAAGGGGGATAATATCTAAGAGGAGAGGATAATATCTAGGAGGAGGATAATATCTAGGAGGAGGATAATATCTAGGAGGAGGATAATATCTAGGAGGAGGATGATATCTAGGAGGAGAGGATAATTTCTAGGAGGAGGATAATATCTAGGAGGAGGATAATATCTAGGAGGAGAGGATAATATCTAGGAGGAGGATAATGTCTAGTAGGAGAGGAGGATAATGTCTAGGAGGAGTGGAGGATAATATCTAGGAGGAGGATCATATCTAGGAGGAGGATAATATCTAGGAGGAGAGGAGGATAATATCTAGGAGGATGATACTATCTAGGAGGAGAGGATGATAATATCTTGAAGGAGGATAATATCTTGAAGTGGGATAATATCTAAGAGGAGAGGAGGATAATACCTTGGAGGACGATAATATATAGGAGGATGATAATATCTAGGAGGAGGATAATATCTAGGAGGAGGATAATATCTAGGAGGAGAGGAGGATAATATCTAGGAGGAGGATAATATCTAGGAGGAGAGGATAATATCTAGGAGGAGGATAATATCTAGGAGGAGGATAATATCAAGGAGGAGGATAATATCTCGGAGGAGGATAATATCTAGGAGGAGGATAATATCTAGGAGGAGGATAATATCTAGGAGGAGGATAATATCTAAGAGGAGTGGAGGATAATATCTAAGAGGAGAGGAGGATAATATCTAGGAGAGGAGGATAATATCTAGGAGGAGGAAAATATCTAGGAGGAGAGGAGGATAATATCTAGGAGGAGAGGAGGATAATATCTAATAGGAGAGGAGGATAATATCTAGGAGGAGAGGAGGATAATATCTAGGAGGAGGATAATATCTAGTAGGAGAGGAGGATAATATCTAGGAGGAGTGGAGGATAATATCTAGGAGGAGTGGAGGATAATATCTAGGAGGAGGATAATATCTAGGAGGAGAGGAGGATAATATCTAGGAGGAGTGGAGGATAATATCTAGGAGGAGGATCATATCTAGGAGGAGGATCATATCTAGGAGGAGAGGAGGATAATATCTAGGAGGAATATACTATCTAGGAGGAGAGGATGATAATATCTTGAAGGAGGATAATATCTTGAAGGGGGATAATATCTAAGAGGAGAGGAGGATAATACCTAGGAGGACGATAATATATAGGAGGATGATAATATCTAGGAGGAGGATAATATCTAGGAGGAGGATAATATCTAGGAGGAGAGGAGGATAATACCTAGGAGGACGATAATATATAGCAGGATGATAATATCTAGGAGGAGGATAATATCTAGGAGGAGGATAATATCTAGGAGGAGGATGATATCTAGGAGGAGAGGATAATATCTAGGAGGAGGATAATATCTAGGAGGAGAGGATAATATCTAGGAGGAGAGGATAATATCTAGGAGGAGGATAATATCTAGGAGGAGGGTAATATCTAGGAGGAGGTTAATATCTAGGAGGAGGATAATTTCTAGGAGGAGGATAATATCTAGGAGTGGAGGAGGATAATATCTAGGAGGAGGATAATATCTAGGAGAAGGATAATATTTAGGAGGAGAGGAGGATAATATCTAGGAGGAGGATAATATCTCGGAGGAGGATAATATCTAGGAGGATAATATTTAGGAGGAGAGGAGGATAATATCTAGGAGGAGGATAATATCTAGGAGGAGGATAATATTTAGGAGGAGAGGAGGATAATATCTAGGAGGAGGATAAAATCTCGGAGGAGGATAATATCTAGGAGGATAATATTTAGGAGGAGAGGAGGATAATATCTAGGAGGAGGATAATATCTAGGAGGAGGATAATATCTAGGAGGAGAGGAGGATACTATCTAGGAGGAGGATAATATCTAGGAGGAGAGGAGGATAATATCTAGGAGGAGAGGAGGATAATATCTAGGAGGAGAGGAGGATAATATCTAGGAGGAGAGGAGGATAATATCTAGGAGGAGAGGAGGATAATATCTAGGAGAAGAGGAGGATAATATCTAGGAGGAGGATAATATCTAGGAGGAGAGGAGGATAATATCTAGGAGGAGAGGAGGATAATATCTAGGAGGAGAGGAGGATAATATCTAGGAGGAGAGGAGGATAATATCTAGGAGAAGAGGAGGATAATATCTAGGAGGAGAGGAGGATAATATCTAGGAGGATGATACTATCTAGGAGGAGTGGAGGATAATATCTAGGAGGAGGATCATATCTAGGAGGAGGATCATGTCTAGGAGGAGAGGAGGATAATATCTAGGAGGAATATACTATCTAGGAGGAGAGGATGATAATATCTTGAAGGAGGATAATATCTTGAAGGGGGATAATATCTAAGAGGAGAGGAGGATAATACCTTGGAGGACGATAATATATAGGAGGATGATAATATCTAGGAGGAGGATAATATCTAGGAGGAGGATAATATCTAGAAGGAGGATGATATCTAGGAGGAGAGGATAATATCTAGGAGGAGGATAATATCTAGGAGGAGGATCATATCTAGGAGGAGGATAATATCTAGGAGGAGAGGATAATATCTAGGAGGAGGATAATATCTAGGAGGAGGATAATATCTAGGAGGAGGATAAAATCTAGGAGGAGGATGATATCTAGGAGGAGAGGATAATTTCTAGGAGGAGGATAATATCTAGGAGGAGGATAATATCTAGGAGGAGAGGATAATATCTAGGAGGAGGATAATATCTAGGAGGAGGGTAATATCTAGGAGGAGGTTAATATCTAGGAGGAGAGGAGGATAATATCTAGGAGGAGGATCATATCTAGGAGGAGAGGAGGATAATATATAGGAGGAGTGGAGGATAATATCTAGGAGGAGGATCATATCTAGGAGGAGAGGAGGATAATATCTAGGAGGAGTGGAGGATAATATCTAGGAGGAGGATCATATCTAGGAGGAGGATCATATCTAGGAGGAGAGGAGGATAATATCTAGGAGGAATATACTATCTAGGAGGAGAGGATGATAATATCTTGAAGGAGGATAATATCTTGAAGGGGGATAATATCTAAGAGGAGAGGATAATATCTAGGAGGAGGATAATATCTAGGAGGAGGATAATATCTAGGAGGAGGATAATATCTAGGAGGAGGATGATATCTAGGAGGAGAGGATAATTTCTAGGAGGAGGATAATATCTAGGAGGAGGATAATATCTAGGAGGAGAGGATAATATCTAGGAGGAGGATAATGTCTAGGAGGAGGGTAATATCTAGGAGGAGGTTAATATCTAGGAGGAGAGGAGGATAATATCTAGGAGGAATATACTATCTAGGAGGAGAGGATGATAATATCTTGAAGGAGGATAATATCTAGGAGGAGGGTAATGTCTAGGAGGAGGTTAATATCTAGTAGGAGGATAATTTCTAGGAGGAGGATAATTTCTAGGAGGAGGATAATATCTAGGAGGAGGATAATATCTAGGAGGAGAGGATAATATCTAGGAGGAGGATAATATCTAGGAGGAGGGTAATATCTAGGAGGAGGTTAATATCTAGGAGGAGAGGAGGATAATATCTAGGAGGAATATACTATCTAGGAGGAGAGGATGATAATATCTTGAAGGAGGATAATATCTAGGAGGAGGGTAATGTCTAGGAGGAGGTTAATATCTAGTAGGAGGATAATTTCTAGGAGGAGGATAATATCTAGGAGTGGAGGAGGATAATATCTAGGAGGATGATAATATCTAGGAGGAGGATAATATCTAGGAGGAGGATAATATCTAGGAGGAGAGGAGGATAATATCTAGGAGGAGGATAATATCTAGGAGGAGAGGATAATATCTAGGAGGAGGATAATATCTAGGAGGAGGATAATATCAAGGAGGAGGATAATATCTAGGAGGAGGATAATATCTAGGAGGAGGATAATGTCTAGGAGGAGAGGAGGATAATATCTAGGAGGAATATACTATCTAGGAGGAGAGGATGATAATATCTTGAAGGAGGATAATATCTTGAAGGGGGATAATATCTAAGAGGAGAGGAGGATAATACCTTGGAGGACGATAATATATAGGAGGATGATAATATCTAGGAGGAGGATAATATCTAGGAGGAGGATAATATCTAGGAGGAGGATGATATCTAGGAGGAGAGGATAATATCTAGGAGGAGGATAATATCTAGGAGGAGGATCATATCTAGGAGGAGGATAATATCTAGGAGGAGAGGATAATATCTAGGAGGAGGATAATATCTAGGAGGAGGGTAATGTCTAGGAGGAGGTTAATATCTAGGAGGAGGATAATTTCTAGGAGGAGGATAATATCTAGGAGTGGAGGAGGATAATATCTAGGAGGAGGATAATATCTAGGAGGAGAGGAGGATAATATCTAGGAGGAGGATAATATCTCGGAGGAGGATAATATCTAGGAGGATAATATTTAGGAGGAGAGGAGGATAATATATAGGAGGAGGATAATATCTAGGAGGAGGATAATATCTAGGAGTGGAGGAGGATAATATCTAGGAGGAGGATAATATCTAGGAGGAGGATCATATCTAGGAGGAGAGGAGGATAATATATAGGAGCAGTGGAGGATAATATCTAGGAGGAGGATCATATCTAGGAGGAGAGGAGGATAATATCTAGGAGGAGTGGAGGATAATATCTAGGAGGAGGATCATATCTAGGAGGAGGATCATATCTAGGAGGAGAGGAGGATAATATCTAGGAGGAATATACTATCTAGGAGGAGAGGATGATAATATCTTGAAGGAGGATAATATCTTGAAGGGGGATAATATCTAAGAGGAGAGGATAATATCTAGGAGGAGGATAATATCTAGGAGGAGGATGATATCTAGGAGGAGAGGATAATTTCTAGGAGGAGGATAATATCTAGGAGGAGTATAATATCTAGGAGGAGAGGATAATATCTAGGAGGAGGATAATATCTAGGAGGAGGGTAATATCTAGGAGGAGGTTAATATCTAGGAGGAGAGGAGGATAATATCTAGGAGGAATATACTATCTAGGAGGAGAGGATGATAATATCTTGAAGGAGGATAATATCTAGGAGGAGGGTAATGTCTAGGAGGAGGTTAATATCTAGTAGGAGGATAATTTCTAGGAGGAGGATAATTTCTAGGAGGAGGATAATATCTAGGAGGAGGATAATATCTAGGAGGAGAGGATAATATCTAGGAGGAGGATAATATCTAGGAGGAGGGTAATATCTAGGAGGAGGTTAATATCTAGGAGGAGAGGAGGATAATATCTAGGAGGAATATACTATCTAGGAGGAGATGATGATAATATCTTGAAGGAGGATAATATCTAGGAGGAGGGTAATGTCTAGGAGGAGGTTAATATCTAGTAGGAGGATAATTTCTAGGAGGAGGATAATATCTAGGAGAGGAGGAGGATAATATCTAGGAGGATGATAATATCTAGGAGGAGGATAATATCTAGGAGGAGGATAATATCTAGGAGGAGAGGAGGATAATATCTGGGAGGAGGATAATATCTAGGAGGAGAGGATAATATCTAGGAGGAGGATAATATCTAGGAGGAGGATAATATCAAGGAGGAGGATAATATCTAGGAGGAGGATAATATCTAGGAGGAGGATAATATCTAGGAGGAGGATAATATCTAGGAGAAGGATAATATCTAAGAGGAGTGGAGGATAATATCTAAGAGGAGAGGAGGATAATATCTAGGAGAGGAGGATAATATCTAGGAGGAGGATAATATCTAGGAGGAGAGGAGGATAATATCTAGGAGGAGAGGAGGATAATATCTAGGAGGAGAGGAGGATAATATCTAGGAGGAGGATAATATCTAGTAGGAGAGGAGGATAATATCTAGGAGGAGGGTAATATCTAGGAGGAGGTTAATATCTAGGAGGAGAGGAGGATAATATCTAGGAGGAATATACTATCTAGGAGGAGAGGATGATAATATCTTGAAGGAGGATAATATCTAGGAGGAGGGTAATGTCTAGGAGGAGGTTAATATCTAGTAGGAGGATAATTTCTAGGAGGAGGATAATATCTAGGAGTGGAGGAGGATAATATCTAGGAGGATGATAATATCTAGGAGGAGGATAATATCTAGGAGGAGGATAATATCTAGGAGGAGAGGAGGATAATATCTAGGAGGAGGATAATATCTAGGAGGAGAGGATAATATCTAGGAGGAGGATAATATCTAGGAGGAGGATAATATCAAGGAGGAGGATAATATCTAGGAGGAGGATAATATCTAGGAGGAGGATAATGTCTAGGAGGAGAGGAGGATAATATCTAGGAGGAATATACTATCTAGGAGGAGAGGATGATAATATCTTGAAGGAGGATAATATCTTGAAGGGGGATAATATCTAAGAGGAGAGGAGGATAATACCTTGGAGGACGATAATATATAGGAGGATGATAATATCTAGGAGGAGGATAATATCTAGGAGGAGGATAATATCTAGGAGGAGGATGATATCTAGGAGGAGAGGATAATATCTAGGAGGAGGATAATATCTAGGAGGAGGATCATATCTAGGAGGAGGATAATATCTAGGAGGAGAGGATAATATCTAGGAGGAGGATAATATCTAGGAGGAGGGTAATGTCTAGGAGGAGGTTAATATCTAGGAGGAGGATAATTTCTAGGAGGAGGATAATATCTAGGAGTGGAGGAGGATAATATCTAGGAGGAGGATAATATCTAGGAGGAGAGGAGGATAATATCTAGGAGGAGGATAATATCTCGGAGGAGGATAATATCTAGGAGGATAATATTTAGGAGGAGAGGAGGATAATATATAGGAGGAGGATAATATCTAGGAGGAGGATAATATCTAGGAGTGGAGGAGGATAATATCTAGGAGGAGGATAATATCTAGGAGGAGGATCATATCTAGGAGGAGAGGAGGATAATATATAGGAGCAGTGGAGGATAATATCTAGGAGGAGGATCATATCTAGGAGGAGAGGAGGATAATATCTAGGAGGAGTGGAGGATAATATCTAGGAGGAGGATCATATCTAGGAGGAGGATCATATCTAGGAGGAGAGGAGGATAATATCTAGGAGGAATATACTATCTAGGAGGAGAGGATGATAATATCTTGAAGGAGGATAATATCTTGAAGGGGGATAATATCTAAGAGGAGAGGATAATATCTAGGAGGAGGATAATATCTAGGAGGAGGATGATATCTAGGAGGAGAGGATAATTTCTAGGAGGAGGATAATATCTAGGAGGAGTATAATATCTAGGAGGAGAGGATAATATCTAGGAGGAGGATAATATCTAGGAGGAGGGTAATATCTAGGAGGAGGTTAATATCTAGGAGGAGAGGAGGATAATATCTAGGAGGAATATACTATCTAGGAGGAGTGGATGATAATATCTTGAAGGAGGATAATATCTAGGAGGAGGGTAATGTCTAGGAGGAGGTTAATATCTAGTAGGAGGATCATTTCTAGGAGGAGGATAATTTCTAGGAGGAGGATAATATCTAGGAGGAGGATAATATCTAGGAGGAGAGGATAATATCTAGGAGGAGGATAATATCTAGGAGGAGGGTAATATCTAGGAGGAGGTTAATATCTAGGAGGAGAGGAGGATAATATCTAGGAGGAATATACTATCTAGGAGGAGATGATGATAATATCTTGAAGGAGGATAATATCTAGGAGGAGGGTAATGTCAAGGAGGAGGTTAATATCTAGTAGGAGGATAATTTCTAGGAGGAGGATAATATCTAGGAGAGGAGGAGGATAATATCTAGGAGGATGATAATATCTAGGAGGAGGATAATATCTAGGAGGAGGATAATATCTAGGAGGAGAGGAGGATAATATCTAGGAGGAGGATAATATCTAGGAGGAGAGGATAATATCTAGGAGGAGGATAATATCTAGGAGGAGGATAATATCAAGGAGGAGAATAATATCTAGGAGGAGGATAATATCTAGGAGGAGGATAATATCTAGGAGGAGGATAATATCTAGGAGAAGGATAATATCTAAGAGGAGTGGAGGATAATATCTAAGAGGAGAGGAGGATAATATCTAGGAGAGGAGGATAATATCTAGGAGGAGGATAATATCTAGGAGGAGAGGAGGATAATATCTAGGAGGAGAGGAGGATAATATCTAGGAGGAGAGGAGGATAATATCTAGGAGGAGGATAATATCTAGTAGGAGAGGAGGATAATATCTAGGAGGAGTGGAGGATAATATCTAGGAGGAGGATAATATCTAGGAGGAGAGGAGGATAATATCTAGGAGGAGTGGAGGATAATATCTAGGAGGAGGATCATATCTAGGAGGAGGATCATATCTAGGAGGAGAGGAGGATAATATCTAGGAGGAATATACTATCTAGGAGGAGAGGATGATAATATCTTGAAGGAGTATAATATCTTGAAGGGGGATAATATCTAAGAGGAGAGGAGGATAATACCTAGGAGGACGATAATATATAGGAGGATGATAATATCTAGGAGGAGGATAATATCTAGGAGGAGGATAATATCTAGGAGGAGGATAATATCTAGGAGGAGGATGATATCTAGGAGGAGAGGATAATATCTAGGAGGAGGATAATATCTAGGAGGAGAGGATAATATCTAGGAGGAGGGGATAATATCTAGGAGGAGAGGATAATATCTAGGAGGAGGATAATATCTAGGAGGAGGGTAATATCTAGGAGGAGGTTAATATCTAGGAGGAGGATAATTTCTAGGAGGAGGATAATATCTAGGAGTGGAGGAGGATAATATCTAGGAGGAGGATAATATCTAGGAGGAGGATAATATTTAGGAGGAGTGGAGGATAATATCTAGGAGGAGGATATTATCTCGGAGGAGGATAATATCTAGGAGGATAATATTTAGGAGGAGAGGAGGATAATATCTAGGAGGAGAATAATATCTAGGAGGAGGATAATATTTAGGAGGAGAGGAGGATAATATCTAGGAGGAGGATAATATCTCGGAGGAGGATGATATCTAGGAGGATAATATTTAGGAGGAGAGGAGGATAATATCTAGGAGGAGGATAATATCTAGGAGGAGGATAATATCTAGGAGTGGAGGAGGATAATATCTTGGAGGAGGATAATATCTAGGAGGAGGATAATATCTAGGAGTGGAGGAGGATAATATCTAGGAGGAGGATAATATCTTGGAGGGGAGGAGGATAATATCTTTGAGGAGGATAATATCTAGGAGGAGAGGAGGATAATATCCAATAGGAGAGGAGGATAATATCTAGGAGGAGAGGAGGATAATTTCTAGGAGGAGGATAATATCTAGGAGTGGAGGAGGATAATATCTAGGAGGAGGATAATATCTAGGAGGAGGATAATATCTTGGAGGGGAGGAGGATAATATCTTGGAGGAGAGAAGGATAATATCCAGGAGGAGAGGAGGATAATATCCAGGAGGAGGATAATATCTAGGAGGAGGATAATATCTAGGAGGAGGATAATATCTAGGAGGAGGATAATATCTAGGAGGAGGATAATATCTAGGAGGAGAGGAGGATAATATCTCGGAGGAGAGGAGGATAATATCTAGGAGGAGAGGAGGATACTATCTAGGAGGAGGATAATATCTAGGAGGAGAGGAGGATAATTTCTAGGAGGAGGATAATATCTATGAGTGGAGGAGGATAATATCTAGGAGGAGGAAAATATCTAGGAGGAGGATAATATCTAGGAGTGGAGGAGGATAGTATCTAGGAGGAGGATAATATCTAGGAGGAGGATCATATCTAGGAGGAGAGCAGGATAATATATAGGAGGAGTGGAGGATAATATCTAGGAGGAGGATCATATCTAGGAGGAGAGGAGGATAATATCTAGGAGGAGTGGAGGATAATATCTAGGAGGAGGATCATATCTAGGAGGAGGATCATATCTAGGAGGAGAGGAGGATAATATCTAGGAGGAATATACTATCTAGGAGGAGAGGATGATAATATCTTGAAGGAGGATAATATCTTGAAGGGGGATAATATCTAAGAGGAGAGGATAATATCTAGGAGGAGGATAATATCTAGGAGGAGGATAATATCTAGGAGGAGGATAATATCTAGGAGGAGGATAATATCTAGGCGGAGGATGATATCTAGGAGGAGAGGATAATTTCTAGGAGGAGGATAATATCTAGGAGGAGGATAATATCTAGGAGGAGAGGATAATATCTAGGAGGAGGATTATATCTAGGAGGAGGGTAATATCTAGGAGGAGGTTAATATCTAGGAGGAGAGGAGGATAATATCTAGGAGGAATATACTATCTAGGAGGAGAGGATGATAATATCTTGAAGGAGGATAATATCTAGGAGGAGGGTAATGTCTAGGAGGAGGTTAATATCTAGTAGGAGGATAATTTCTAGGAGGAGGATAATATCTAGGAGTGGAGGAGGATAATATCTAGGAGGATGATAATATCTAGGAGGAGGATAATATCTAGGAGGAGGATAATATCTAGGAGGAGAGGATAATATCTAGGAGGAGGATAATATCTAGGAGGAGGATAATATCAAGGAGGAGGATAATATCTAGGAGGAGGATAATATCTAGGAGGAGGATAATATCTAGGAGAAGGATAATATCTAAGAGGAGTGGAGGATAATATCTAAGAGGAGAGGAGGATAATATCTAGGAGAGGAGGATAATATCTAGGAGGAGGATAATATCTAGGAGGAGAGGAGGATAATATCTAAGAGGAGAGGAGGATAATATCTAGGAGGAGAGGAGGATAATATCTAGGAGGAGGATAATATCTAGTAGGAGAGGAGGATAATATCTAGGAGGAGTGGAGGATAATATCTAGGAGGAGGATAATATCTAGGAGGAGAGGAGGATAATATCTAGGAGGAGTGGAGGATAATATCTAGGAGGAGGATCATATCTAGGAGGAGGATCATATCTAGGAGGAGAGGAGGATAATATCTAGGAGGAATATACTATCTAGGAGGAGAGGATGATAATATCTTGAAGGAGGATAATATCTTGAAGGGGGATAATATCTAAGAGGAGAGGAGGATAATACCTAGGAGGACGATAATATATAGGAGGATGATAATATCTAGGAGGAGGATAATATCTAGGAGGAGGATAATATCTAGGAGGAGGATAATATCTAGGAGGAGGATGATATCTAGGAGGAGAGGATAATATCTAGGAGGAGGATAATATCTAGGAGGAGAGGATAATATCTAGGAGGAGGGGATAATATCTAGGAGGAGAGGATAATATCTAGGAGGAGGATAATATCTAGGAGGAGGGTAATATCTAGGAGGAGGTTAATATCTAGGAGGAGGATAATTTCTAGGAGGAGGATAATATCTAGGAGTGGAGGAGGATAATATCTAGGAGGAGGATAATATCTAGGAGGAGGATAATATTTAGGAGGAGAGGAGGATAATATCTAGGAGGAGGATATTATCTCGGAGGAGGATAATATCTAGGAGGATAATATTTAGAAGGAGAGGAGGATAATATCTAGGAGGAGGATAATATCTAGGAGGAGGATAATATTTAGGAGGAGAGGAGGATAATATCTAGGAGGAGGATAATATCTCGGAGGAGGATGATATCTAGGAGGATAATATTTAGGAGGAGAGGAGGATAATATCTAGGAGGAGGATAATATCTAGGAGGAGGATAATATCTAGGAGTGGAGGAGGATAATATCTTGGAGGAGGATAATATCTAGGAGGAGGATAATATCTAGGAGTGGAGGAGGATAATATCTAGGAGGAAGATAATATATTGGAGGGGAGGAGGATAATATCTTTGAGGAGGATAATATCTAGGAGGAGAGGAGGATAATATCCAATAGGAGAGGAGGATAATATCTAGGAGGAGAGGAGGATAATTTCTAGGAGGAGGATAATATCTAGGAGTGGAGGAGGATAATATCTAGGAGGAGGATAATATCTAGGAGGAGGATAATATCTTGGAGGGGAGGAGGATAATATCTTTGAGGAGGATAATATCTAGGAGGAGAGAAGGATAATATCCAGGAGGAGAGGAGGATAATATCCAGGAGGAGGATAATATCTAGGAAGAGGATAATATCTAGGAGGAGGATAATATCTAGGAGGAGGATAATATCTAGGAGGAGGATAATATCTAGGAGGAGGATAATATCTAGGAGGAGAGGAGGATAATATCTCGGAGGAGAGGAGGATAATATCTAGGAGGAGAGGAGGATACTATCTAGGAGGAGGATAATATCTAGGAGGAGAGGAGGATAATTTCTAGGAGGAGGATAATATCTATGAGTGGAGGAGGATAATATCTAGGAGGAGGAAAATATCTAGGAGGAGGATAATATCTAGGAGGAGAGGAGGATAATATCCAATAGGAGAGGAGGATAATATCTAGGAGGAGAGGAGGATAATTTCTAGGAGGAGGATAATATCTAGGAGAGGAGGAGGATAATATCTAGGAGGAGGATAATATCTAGGAGGAGGATAATATCTCGGAGGAGAGGAGGATAATATCTCGGAGAAGAGGAGGATACTATCTAGGAGGAGGATAATATCTAGGAGGAGAGAAGGATAATATCTAGGAGGAGAGGAGGATAATATCTAGGAGGAGAGGAGGATAATATTTAGGAGGAGAGGAGGATAATATCTAGGAGGAGAGGAGGATAATATCTAGGAGAAGAGGAGGATAATATCTAGGAGGAGGATAATATCTAGGAGGAGAGGAGGATAATATCTAGGAGGATGATACTATGTAGGAGGAGTGGAGGATAATATCTAGGAGGAGGATCATATCTAGGAGGAGGATCATGTCTAGGAGGAGAGGAGGATAATATCTAGGAGGAATATACTATCTAGGAGGAGAGGATGATAATATCTTGAAGGAGGATATTATCTTGAAGGGGGATAATATCTAAGAGGAGAGGAGGATAATACCTAGGAGGACGATAATATATAGGAGGATGATAATATCTAGGAGGAGGATAATATCTAGGAGGAGGATAATATCTAGGAGGAGGATGATATCTAGGAGGAGAGGATAATATCTAGGAGGAGGATAATATCTAGGAGGAGGATAATATCTAGGAGGAGGATAATATCTAGGAGGAGAGGATAATATCTAGGAGGAGGATAATATCTAGGAGGAGGGTAATATCTAGGAGGAGGTTAATAACTAGGAGTGGAGGAGGATAATATCTAGGAGGAGGATAATATTTAGGAGGAGAGGAGGATAATATCTAGGAGGAGGATAATATCTCGGAGGAGGATAATATCTAGGAGGATAATATTTAGGAGGAGAGGAGGATAATATCTAGGAGGAGGATAATATCTAGGAGGAGGATAATATCTAGGAGTGGAGGAGGATAATATCTAGGAGGAGGATAATATCTAGGAGGAGGATCATATCTAGGAGGAGAGGAGGATAATATCTAGGAGGAGTGGAGGATAATATCTAGGAGGAGGATCATATCTAGGAGGAGGATCATATCTAGGAGGAGAGGAGGATAATATCTAGGAGGAGTGGAGGATAATATCTAGGAGGAGGATCATATCTAGGAGGAGGATCATATCTAGGAGGAGAGGAGGATAATATCTAGGAGGAATATACTATCTAGGAGGAGAGGATGATAATATCTTGAAGGAGGATAATATCTTGAAGGGGGATAATATCTAAGAGGAGAGGAGGATAATACCTAGGAGGACGATAATATATAGCAGGATGATAATATCTAGGAGGAGGATAATATCTAGGAGGAGGATAATATCTAGGAGGAGGATAATATCTAGGAGGAGGATGATATCTAGGAGGAGAGGATAATATCTAGGAGGAGGATAATATCTAGGAGGAGGATAATATCTAGGAGGAGAGGATAATATCTAAGAGGAGGATAATATCTAGGAGGAGGATAATATTTAGGAGGAGAGGAGGATAATATCTAGGAGGAGGATAATATCTCGGAGGAGGATGATATCTAGGAGGATAATATTTAGGAGGGGAGGAGGATAATATCTAGGAGGAGGATAATATCTAGGAGGAGGATAATATCTAGGAGTGGAGGAGGATAATATCTTGGAGGAGGATAATATCTAGGAGGAGGATAATATCTAGGAGTGGAGGAGGATAATATCTAGGAGGAGGATAATATATTGGAGGGGAGGAGGATAATATCTTTGAGGAGGATAATATCTAGGAGGAGAGGAGGATAATATCCAATAGGAGAGGAGGATAATATCTAGGAGGAGAGGAGGATAATTTCTAGGAGGAGGATAATATCTAGGAGTGGAGGAGGATAATATCTAGGAGGAGGATAATATCTAGGAGGAGGATAATATCTTGGAGGGGAGGAGGATAATATCTTTGAGGAGGATAATATCTAGGAGGAGAGAAGGATAATATCCAGGAGGAGAGGAGGATAATATCCAGGAGGAGAGGAGGATAATATCTAGGAAGAGGATAATATCTAGGAGGAGGATAATATCTAGGAGGAGGATAATATCTAGGAGGAGGATAATATCTAGGAGGAGAGGAGGATAATATCTCGGAGGAGAGGAGGATATTATCTAGGAGGAGAGGAGGATACTATCTAGGATGAGGATAATATCTAGGAGGAGAGGAGGATAATTTCTAGGAGGAGGATAATATCTATGAGTGGAGGAGGATAATATCTAGGAGGAGGAAAATATCTAGGAGGAGGATAATATCTAGGAGGAGAGGAGGATAATATCCAATAGGAGAGGAGGATAATATCTAGGAGGAGAGGAGGATAATTTCTAGGAGGAGGATAATATCTAGGAGAGGAGGAGGATAATATCTAGGAGGAGGATAATATCTAGGAGGAGGATAATATCTCGGAGGAGAGGAGGATAATATCTCGGAGAAGAGGAGGATACTATCTAGGAGGAGGATAATATCTAGGAGGAGAGAAGGATAATATCTAGGAGGAGAGGAGTATAATATCTAGGAGGAGAGGAGGATAATATTTAGGAGGAGAGGAGGATAATATCTAGGAGGAGAGGAGGATAATATCTAGGAGAAGAGGAGGATAATATCTAGGAGGAGGATAATATCTAGGAGGAGAGGAGGATAATATCTAGGAGGATGATACTATGTAGGAGGAGTGGAGGATAATATCTAGGAGGAGGATCATATCTAGGAGGAGGATCATGTCTAGGAGGAGAGGAGGATAATATCTAGGAGGAATATACTATCTAGGAGGAGAGGATGATAATATCTTGAAGGAGGATATTATCTTGAAGGGGGATAATATCTAAGAGGAGAGGAGGATAATACCTAGGAGGACGATAATATATAGGAGGATGATAATATCTAGGAGGAGGATAATATCTAGGAGGAGAGGAGGATAATATCTAAGAGGAGAGGAGGATAATATCTAGGAGGAGAGGAGGATAATATCTAGGAGGAGGATAATATCTAGTAGGAGAGGAGGATAATATCTAGGAGGAGTGGAGGATAATATCTAGGAGGAGGATAATATCTAGGAGGAGAGGAGGATAATATCTAGGAGGAGTGGAGGATACATATCTAGGAGGAGGATCATATCTAGGAGGAGAGGAGGATAATATCTAGGAGGAATATACTATCTAGGAGGAGAGGATGATAATATCTTGAAGGAGGATAATATCTTGAAGGGGGATAATATCTAAGAGGAGAGGAGGATAATACCTAGGAGGACGATAATATATAGGAGGATGATAATATCTAGGAGGAGGATAATATCTAGGAGGAGGATAATATCTAGGAGGAGGATAATATCTAGGAGGAGGATGATATCTAGGAGGAGAGGATAATATCTAGGAGGAGGATAATATCTAGGAGGAGAGGATAATATCTAGGAGGAGGGGATAATATCTAGGAGGAGAGGATAATATCTAGGAGGAGGATAATATCTAGGAGGAGGGTAATATCTAGGAGGAGGTTAATATCTAGGAGGAGGATAATTTCTAGGATTAGGATAATATCTAGGAGTGGAGGAGGATAATATCTAGGAGGAGGATAATATCTAGGAGGAGGATAATATTTAGGAGGAGAGGAGGATAATATCTAGGAGGAGGATATTATCTCGGAGGAGGATAATATCTAGGAGGATAATATTTAGAAGGAGAGGAGGATAATATCTAGGAGGAGGATAATATCTAGGAGGAGGATAATATTTAGGAGGAGAGGAGGATAATATCTAGGAGGAGGATAATATCTCGGAGGAGGATGATATCTAGGAGGATAATATTTAGGAGGAGAGGAGGATAATATCTAGGAGGAGGATAATATCTAGGAGGAGGATAATATCTAGGAGTGGAGGAGGATAATATCTTGGAGGAGGATAATATCTAGGAGGAGGATAATATCTAGGAGTGGAGGAGGATAATATCTAGGAGGAGGATAATATATTGGAGGGGAGGAGGATAATATCTTTGAGGAGGATAATATCTAGGAGGAGAGGAGGATAATATCCAATAGGAGAGGAGGATAATATCTAGGAGGAGAGGAGGATAATTTCTAGGAGGAGGATAATATCTAGGAGTGGAGGAGGATAATATCTAGGAGGAGGATAATATCTAGGAGGAGGATAATATCTTGGAGGGGAGGAGGATAATATCTTTGAGGAGGATAATATCTAGGAGGAGAGAAGGATAATATCCAGGAGGAGAGGAGGATAATATCCAGGAGGAGGATAATATCTAGGAAGAGGATAATATCTAGGAAGGAGGATAATATCTAGGAGGAGGATAATATCTAGGAGGAGGATAATATCTAGGAGGAGGATAATATCTAGGAGGAGAGGAGGATAATATCTCGGAGGAGAGGAGGATAATATCTAGGAGGAGAGGAGGATACTATCTAGGAGGAGGATAATATCTAGGAGGAGAGGAGGATAATTTCTAGGAGGAGGATAATATCTATGAGTGGAGGAGGATAATATCTAGGAGGAGGAAAATATCTAGGAGGAGGATAATATCTAGGAGGAGAGGAGGATAATATCCAATAGGAGAGGAGGATAATATCTAGGAGGAGAGGAGGATAATTTCTAGGAGGAGGATAATATCTAGGAGAGGAGGAGGATAATATCTAGGAGGAGGATAATATCTAGGAGGAGGATAATATCTCGGAGGAGAGGAGGATAATATCTCGGAGAAGAGGAGGATACTATCTAGGAGGAGGATAATATCTAGGAGGAGAGAAGGATAATATCTAGGAGGAGAGGAGGATAATATCTAGGAGGAGAGGAGGATAATATTTAGGAGGAGAGGAGGATAATATCTAGGAGGAGAGGAGGATAATATCTAGGAGAAGAGGAGGATAATATCTAGGAGGAGGATAATATCTAGGAGGAGAGGAGGATAATATCTAGGAGGATGATACTATGTAGGAGGAGTGGAGGATAATATCTAGGAGGAGGATCATATCTAGGAGGAGGATCATGTCTAGGAGGAGAGGAGGATAATATCTAGGAGGAATATACTATCTAGGAGGAGAGGATGATAATATCTTGAAGGAGGATATTATCTTGAAGGGGGATAATATCTAAGAGGAGAGGAGGATAATACCTAGGAGGACGATAATATATAGGAGGATGATAATATCTAGGAGGAGGATAATATCTAGGAGGAGAGGAGGATAATATCTAAGAGGAGAGGAGGATAATATCTAGGAGGAGAGGAGGATAATATCTAGGAGGAGGATAATATCTAGTAGGAGAGGAGGATAATATCTAGGAGGAGTGGAGGATAATATCTAGGAGGAGGATAATATCTAGGAGGAGAGGAGGATAATATCTAGGAGGAGTGGAGGATAATATCTAGGAGGAGGATCATATCTAGGAGGAGAGGAGGATAATATCTAGGAGGAATATACTATCTAGGAGGAGAGGATGATAATATCTTGAAGGAGGATAATATCTTGAAGGGGGATAATATCTAAGAGGAGAGGAGGATAATACCTAGGAGGACGATAATATATAGGAGGATGATAATATCTAGGAGGAGGATAATATCTAGGAGGAGGATAATATCTAGGAGGAGGATAATATCTAGGAGGAGGATGATATCTAGGAGGAGAGGATAATATCTAGGAGGAGGATAATATCTAGGAGGAGAGGATAATATCTAGGAGGAGGGGATAATATCTAGGAGGAGAGGATAATATCTAGGAGGAGGATAATATCTAGGAGGAGGGTAATATCTAGGAGGAGGTTAATATCTAGGAGGAGGATAATTTCTAGGATTAGGATAATATCTAGGAGTGGAGGAGGATAATATCTAGGAGGAGGATAATATCTAGGAGGAGGATAATATTTAGGAGGAGAGGAGGATAATATCTAGGAGGAGGATATTATCTCGGAGGAGGATAATATCTAGGAGGATAATATTTAGAAGGAGAGGAGGATAATATCTAGGAGGAGGATAATATCTAGGAGGAGGATAATATTTAGGAGGAGAGGAGGATAATATCTAGGAGGAGGATAATATCTCGGAGGAGGATGATATCTAGGAGGATAATATTTAGGAGGAGAGGAGGATAATATCTAGGAGGAGGATAATATCTAGGAGGAGGATAATATCTAGGAGTGGAGGAGGATAATATCTTGGAGGAGGATAATATCTAGGAGGAGGATAATATCTAGGAGTGGAGGAGGATAATATCTAGGAGGAGGATAATATATTGGAGGGGAGGAGGATAATATCTTTGAGGAGGATAATATCTAGGAGGAGAGGAGGATAATATCCAATAGGAGAGGAGGATAATATCTAGGAGGAGAGGAGGATAATTTCTAGGAGGAGGATAATATCTAGGAGTGGAGGAGGATAATATCTAGGAGGAGGATAATATCTAGGAGGAGGATAATATCTTGGAGGGGAGGAGGATAATATCTTTGAGGAGGATAATATCTAGGAGGAGAGAAGGATAATATCCAGGAGGAGAGGAGGATAATATCCAGGAGGAGGATAATATCTAGGAAGAGGATAATATCTAGGAGGAGGATAATATCTAGGAGGAGGATAATATCTAGGAGGAGGATAATATCTAGGAGGAGGATAATATCTAGGAGGAGGATAATATCTAGGAGGAGAGGAGGATAATATCTCGGAGGAGAGGAGGATAATATCTAGGAGGAGAGGAGGATACTATCTAGGAGGAGGATAATATCTAGGAGGAGAGGAGGATAATTTCTAGGAGGAGGATAATATCTATGAGTGGAGGAGGATAATATCTAGGAGGAGGAAAATATCTAGGAGGAGGATAATATCTAGGAGGAGAGGAGGATAATATCCAATAGGAGAGGAGGATAATATCTAGGAGGAGAGGAGGATAATTTCTAGGAGGAGGATAATATCTAGGAGAGGAGGAGGATAATATCTAGGAGGAGGATAATATCTAGGAGGAGGATAATATCTCGGAGGAGAGGAGGATAATATATCGGAGAAGAGGAGGATACTATCTAGGAGGAGGATAATATCTAGGAGGAGAGAAGGATAATATCTAGGAGGAGAGGAGGATAATATCTAGGAGGAGAGGAGGATAATATTTAGGAGGAGAGGAGGATAATATCTAGGAGGAGAGGAGGATAATATCTAGGAGAAGAGGAGGATAATATCTAGGAGGAGGATAATATCTAGGAGGAGAGGAGGATAATATCTAGGAGGATGATACTATGTAGGAGGAGTGGAGGATAATATCTAGGAGGAGGATCATATCTAGGAGGAGGATCATGTCTAGGAGGAGAGGAGGATAATATCTAGGAGGAATATACTATCTAGGAGGAGAGGATGATAATATCTTGAAGGAGGATATTATCTTGAAGGGGGATAATATCTAAGAGGAGAGGAGGATAATACCTAGGAGGACGATAATATATAGGAGGATGATAATATCTAGGAGGAGGATAATATCTAGGAGGAGGATAATATCTAGGAGGAGGATGATATCTAGGAGGAGAGGATAATATCTAGGAGGAGGATAATATCTAGGAGGAGGATAATATCTAGGAGGAGGATAATATCTAGGAGGAGAGGATAATATCTAGGAGGAGGATAATATCTAGGAGGAGGGTAATATCTAGGAGGAGGTTACTATCTAGGAGTGGAGGAGGATAATATCTAGGAGGAGGATAATATCTAGGAGGAGGATAATATTTAGGAGGAGAGGAGGATAATATCTAGGAGGAGGATAATATCTCGGAGGAGGATAATATCTAGGAGGATAATATTTAGGAGGAGAGGAGGATAATATCTAGGAGGAGGATAATATCTAGGAGGAGGATAATATCTAGGAGTGGAGGAGGATAATATCTAGGAGGAGGATAATATCTAGGAGGAGGATCATATCTAGGAGGAGAGGAGGATAATATCTAGGAGGAGTGGAGGATAATATCTAGGAGGAGGATCATATCTAGGAGGAGGATCATATCTAGGAGGAGAGGAGGATAATATCTAGGAGGAGTGGAGGATAATATCTAGGAGGAGGATCATATCTAGGAGGAGGATCATATCTAGGAGGAGAGGAGGATAATATCTAGGAGGAATATACTATCTAGGAGGAGAGGATGATAATATCTTGAAGGAGGATAATATCTTGAAGGGGGATAATATCTAAGAGGAGAGGAGGATAATACCTAGGAGGACGATAATATATAGCAGGATGATAATATCTAGGAGGAGGATAATATCTAGGAGGAGGATAATATCTAGGAGGAGGATAATATCTAGGAGGAGGATGATATCTAGGAGGAGAGGATAATATCTAGGAGGAGGATAATATCTAGGAGGAGGATAATATCTAGGAGGAGAGGATAATATCTAAGAGGAGGATAATATCTAGGAGGAGGATAATATTTAGGAGGAGAGGAGGATAATATCTAGGAGGAGGATAATATCTCGGAGGAGGATGATATCTAGGAGGATAATATTTAGGAGGGGAGGAGGATAATATCTAGGAGGAGGATAATATCTAGGAGGAGGATAATATCTAGGAGTGGAGGAGGATAATATCTTGGAGGAGGATAATATCTAGGAGGAGGATAATATCTAGGAGTGGAGGAGGATAATATCTAGGAGGAGGATAATATATTGGAGGGGAGGAGGATAATATCTTTGAGGAGGATAATATCTAGGAGGAGAGGAGGATAATATCCAATAGGAGAGGAGGATAATATCTAGGAGGAGAGGAGGATAATTTCTAGGAGGAGGATAATATCTAGGAGTGGAGGAGGATAATATCTAGGAGGAGGATAATATCTAGGAGGAGGATAATATCTTGGAGGGGAGGAGGATAATATCTTTGAGGAGGATAATATCTAGGAGGAGAGAAGGATAATATCCAGGAGGAGAGGAGGATAATATCCAGGAGGAGGATAATATCTAGGAAGAGGATAATATCTAGGAGGAGGATAATATCTAGGAGGAGGATAATATCTAGGAGGAGGATAATATCTAGGAGGAGGATAATATCTAGGAGGAGAGGAGGATAATATCTCGGAGGAGAGGAGGATAATATCTAGGAGGAGAGGAGGATACTATCTAGGAGGAGGATAATATCTAGGAGGAGAGGAGGATCATTTCTAGGAGGAGGATAATATCTACGAGTGGAGGAGGATAATATCTAGGAGGAGGAAAATATCTAGGAGGAGGATAATATCTAGGAGGAGAGGAGGATAATATCCAATAGGAGAGGAGGATAATATCTAGGAGGAGAGGAGGATAATTTCTAGGAGGAGGATAATATCTAGGAGAGGAGGAGGATAATATCTAGGAGGAGGATAATATCTAGGAGGAGGATAATATCTCGGAGGAGAGGAGGATAATATCTCGGAGAAGAGGAGGATACTATCTAGGAGGAGGATAATATCTAGGAGGAGAGAAGGATAATATCTAGGAGGAGAGGAGTATAATATCTAGGAGGAGAGGAGGATAATATTTAGGAGGAGAGGAGGATAATATCTAGGAGGAGAGGAGGATAATATCTAGGAGAAGAGGAGGATAATATCTAGGAGGAGGATAATATCTAGGAGGAGAGGAGGATAATATCTAGGTGGATGATACTATGTAGGAGTAGTGGAGGATAATATCTAGGAGGAGGATCATATCTAGGAGGAGGATCATGTCTAGGAGGAGAGGAGGATAATATCTAGGAGGAATATACTATCTAGGAGGAGAGGATGATAATATCTTGAAGGAGGATATTATCTTGAAGGGGGATAATATCTAAGAGGAGAGGAGGATAATACCTAGGAGGACGATAATATATAGGAGGATGATAATATCTAGGAGGAGGATAATATCTAGGAGGAGGATAATATCTAGGAGGAGGATGATATCTAGGAGGAGAGGATAATATCTAGGAGGAGGATAATATCTAGGAGGAGGATAATATCTAGGAGGAGGATAATATCTAGGAGGAGAGGATAATATCTAGGAGGAGGATAATATCTAGGAGGAGGGTAATATCTAGGAGGAGGTTAATATCTAGGAGTGGAGGAGGATAATATCTAGGAGGAGGATAATATCTAGGAGGAGGATAATATTTAGGAGGAGAGGAGGATAATATCTAGGAGGAGGATAATATCTCGGAGGAGGATAATATCTAGGAGGATAATATTTAGGAGGAGAGGAGGATAATATCTAGGAGGAGGATAATATCTAGGAGGAGGATAATATCTAGGAGTGGAGGAGGATAATATCTAGGAGGAGGATAATATCTAGGAGGAGGATCATATCTAGGAGGAGAGGAGGATAATATCTAGGAGGAGTGGAGTATAATATCTAGGAGGAGGATCATATCTAGGAGGAGGATCATATCTAGGAGGAGAGGAGGATAATATCTAGGAGGAGTGGAGGATAATATCTAGGAGGAGGATCATATCTAGGAGGAGGATCATATCTAGGAGGAGAGGAGGATAATATCTAGGAGGAATATACTATCTAGGAGGAGAGGATGATAATATCTTGAAGGAGGATAATATCTTGAAGGGGGATAATATCTAAGAGGAGAGGAGGATAATACCTAGGAGGACGATAATATATAGCAGGATGATAATATCTAGGAGGAGGATAATATCTAGGAGGAGGATAATATCTAGGAGGAGGATAATATCTAGGAGGAGGATGATATCTAGGAGGAGAGGATAATATCTAGGAGGAGGATAATATCTAGGAGGAGGATAATATCTAGGAGGAGAGGATAATATCTAAGAGGAGGATAATATCTAGGAGGAGGGTAATATCTAGGAGGAGGTTAATATCTAGTAGGAGGATAATTTCTAGGAGGAGGATAATATCTAGGAGTGGAGGAGGATAATATCTAGGAGGAGGATAATATCTAGGAGGAGGATAATATTTAGGAGGAATGGAGGATAATATCTAGGAGGAGGATAATATCTAGGAGGAGGATAATATTTAGGAGGAGAGGAGGATAATATCTAGGAGGAGGATAATATCTCGGAGGAGGATAATATCTAGGAGGATAATATTTAGGAGGAGAGGAGGATAATATCTAGGAGGAGGATCATATCTAGGAGGAGGATAATATCTAGGAGTGGAGGAGGATAATATCTAGGAGGAGGATAATATCTAGGAGGAGGATAATATATTGGAGGGGAGGAGGATAATATCTTTGAGGAGGATAATATCTAGGAAAAGAGGAATATAATGTCAAGGAGGAGAGAAGGATAATTCTTGGTCATATTTCGTTTTATATTCTACATTGAGCATATGACGTTAGTGAAACAAAAATGTTATGACCTCAGTGAGGTGCTCTATTTCTTTCTGTCTTTCTTTCTTTCTCTCTCCTTCTCTTTCCCTCTCCCTCTATCTCCCGTGTGAATAATACAGAGAAGGTAAAATGGGGGGGGAGGAGAGAAAACTATGTGGAGCCCAAGGAAAGCTTGATTCCTCTCCCAAGGTCAGGCATGCAGCTCTGTCGGTAAACAATCTGAACAAACAGCAGCACACAAGGCCTCAGTCTCAGTCTCAGCCTCAGCCTCAGTCTAAGCCTCATCCTCAGCCTCAGTCTCAGTCTCAGCCTCAGTCTCAGTCTAAGCCTCATCCTCAGCCTCTGTCTCTGTCTCTGTTTCAGCCTTAGCTTCAGACTCAGTCTCAGTCTCAGTCTTTGTCTCTGTCTCTGTCTCTGTCTCTGTCTCAATCTCAGTTGCAGCCTTCGAGTCCTTAGGAAACTTTGCGGTATTTTTTTGATGTATTATTTCTTGCATTGTTAACACAGAAAATCTTAAGTGAGGATACATACAGCTGGTAAGAACTATTGGATATCAGAGCGACGTCAACTTACCAGCACTACGACCAGGAATATGACTTTCCCGAAACGGATCCTTTGTCCGAACCACCCAGGGCATTTGAACTGATTCGAGAGGCTCACCCAATACAACTTCGCTGCAGAAGAGGAAGACGGAGCGGCCTTCTGGTCAGACTTCGGGGGCGCGCACACCACCCACCGCTTCCAAGTATATTACTCGCTAATGTCCAGTCTCTAGAGAACAAGATAGACGAAATTAGGGTATGGGTTGCTTTTCAGAGAGACATCAAGGATTGTAACATACTTTGTTTCACGGAAACATGTCTCTCTCGGGATATGCTGTTGGAGCTGGTACAGCCACTGGGATTTTTTGTGCGTCGCTCCGACAGAAATAAACATCTCTCCGGGAAGAAAGGCAGGGGTGTATGCTGTTCATTATTAACGACTCATGGTGTAATTGTAACAACATAAAGGAACCCAAGTCCTTTTGTTCACCAGACCTAGAATTCCTCACAATCAAATGCCGACCGTATTATCTCCCAAGAGAATTCTCGTCGGTTATTGTCACAACTGTGTATATCCCTCCTCAAGCCGATACCACGACGGCCCTCAAGGAACATCACTGGACTTTATGAAAACTGGAAACCATATATCCTGAGGCTGCATTTATTGTAGCTGTGGATTTTAACAAAGCTAATTTAAAAACAAGGCTACCTAAATTCTATCAGCATATGGATTGCAGCACTCACGCTGGCAAAACACTGGATTACTGCTACTCTAACTTCCGTGAAGCATACAAGGCCCTACCCTGCCCACCTTACGGCAAATCTGACCACGACTCCATTTCGCTCCTTCCTTCCTATAGGCAGAAACTCAAAAAGGATGTACCCATGATGAAGACTATTCAATGCTGGTCTGACCAATCGGAATACACGCTTCAAGATTGTTTTGATCATGCGAACTGGGACATGTTCCGGGTAGCCTCAGAGAACAATATTGACGTATACGCTGATTCGGTGAGTGAGTTTAAAGGAAGTGCACAGCAGATGTTGTACCCACTGTGACTAATTAAACCAACCATAACCAGAAACAGTGGATAGATGGCGGCATTAACACAAAACTGAAAGCGCGAACCACCGCATTTAACCATGGAAAGGTGACTGGAAATATGTCCGAATACAAACACTGTAGTTATTCCCTCCGCAAGGCAATCAAACAAGCAAAATGTCAGTATAGAGACAAAGTGGATTCGCAATTCGAGTCAGATATGAGACATATGCGGCAGGGTCTTCAGACAATCACGGACTACAAAAAGATAACCAGCCACATCACGGACACCGTGGTCTTGCTTCCAGACAAACTAAACACCTTCTTTGCCCGCTTTGAGGATAATACAGTCGCACCGACGTGGCCCGCTACCAAGGACTGCGGGCCTCCCCTCTCCTTCTCCGTGGCCGACGTGAGTAAGACATTTAAACGTGTTAACCCTCGTAAGGCTGCCGTACCAGACGGTATCCCTAGCCGTGTCCTCAGAGCAAGCGCAGACCAGCTGGCTGGTGTGTTTACGGACATATTCAATTTCTCCCTATTCCAGTCTGCTGTCCCCACATGCTTCAAGATGGCCACCATTGTTCCTGTTCCCAAGGAAGCTAAGGTAACTGAGCCAAATGACTACCGCACTGTAGCACTCACTTCCGTCATCATGAAGTGCTTTGAGAGACTAGTCAAGGACCATATCACCTCCACCCTACCTGACACCCTAGACCCACTCCAATTTGCTTACCGACCCAATAGGTCCACAGACGACGCCATCACACTGCACACTCCCCTTTCCCATCTGGACAAGAGGAATACCTATGTAAGAATGCTGTTCATTGACTACAGGTCAGCATTCAACACCATAGTACCCTCCAAGCTCATCATTAACTTTGAAGCCCTGGGTCATAACACCGCCCTGTGCAACTGGGTCCTGGACTTCCTGACGGGCCGCCCCCAGGTGGTGAAGGCAGGAAACAACATATCCACTTCGCTGATCCTCAACACTGAGGCCCCACAAGGGTGCATGCTCATCCCCCTCCTGTACTCCCTCTTCACCCATGACTGCGTGGCCATGCACGCCTCCAACTCAATCATCAAGTTTGCAGACGACACAACAGTAGTAGGCTTGATTACGATAGGGAGGAGGTGAGGGCACTCGGAGTGTGGTGTCAGGAAAATAACCTCTCACTCAACAAAACAAAAGAGATGGTCGTGGACTTCAGGAAACAGCAGAGGGAGCACCTTATCCACATCGACAGGACAGCAGTGGAGAAGGTGGAAAGTTTTAAGTTCTTCGGCGTACACATCACGGACAAACTGAAATGGTCCACCCACACAGACAGTGTGGTGAAGAAGGCACAATAGTCCCTCTTCAACCTTGGCTTGTTACCTAAAACTCTCACAAACGTTTACAGATTGACAGCATCCTGTCGGGCTGTATCACCACCCGGTATGGCAACTACACCACCCACAACTGCAGGGCTCTCCAGAGGGTGGTAGGGTCTGCACAACGCATCGCTGGGGGCAAACTACCTGCCCTCCAGGATACCTACAGCACCCAATGTCACGGGAAGGCAAAAAAGATCATCAAGGACATCAACCACCCGAGCCACTGCCTGTTCACACCGCTATCATCCAGAAGGCGAAGGTCAGTACAGAAGCATCAAAGCTGGGACCGAGAGACTGAAAAATTGCTTATCAAAGCCATCAGACTGTTAAACAACCATCACTAACACAGAGAGACTGCTGCCTACATACAGACTTGGCCAATTTAATAAATGGATCACTAGTCTCTTTAATAATGTTTACATATCTCCTCTCATATGTATATAGTGTATGTTATACCATCTATTGCATCATGATACACATGCCGCTCTGTCATTGCTCATCCATATTTATGTGTATATTTTCTTATCCCATCCCTTTACTTAGATTTGCGTGTATTAGGTACAGTTGAAGTCAGAAGTTTACATACACTTAGGTTGGAGTCATTAAAACTCGTTTTTCAACCACTCCACAAATTTCTTGTTAACAAACTATAGTTTTGGCAAGTCGGTTAGGACATTAAATTTTTACAACAATTGTTTACAGACAGATTCTTTCACTTATAATTCACTGTATCACAATTCCAGTGGGTCAGAAGTTTACGAATACTAAGTTGACTGAGCCTTTAAACAGATTGTAAAATTCCAGAAATGTATGTCATGCCATTAGAAGCTTCTGATAGGCTAATTGACATCATTTGAGTCAATTGGAGGTGTACCTGTGGATGTATTTCAAAGCCTACCTTCAAACTAATTTCCCTAACCTCGTCCCTCAACTATATATAATTTCCCTAACCCCGTCCCTCAACTATATATAATTTCCCTAACCCCGTCCCTAAACTATATATAATTTCCCTAACCCCGTCCCTCAACTATATAATTTTTCCCTAACCCCGTCCCTCAACTATATATCATTTCCCTAACCCCGTCCCTCAACTATATATCATTTCCCTAACCCCGTCCCTCAGCCTTATATAACTTCCCTAACCTCGTCCCTCAACTATATATAATTTCCCTAACCCCGTCCCTCAACTATATATCATTTCCCTAACCCCGTCTCTCAGATGTAGATCATTTCCCTAACCCCGTCCCTAAACTGTATATAATTTCCCTAACCCCGTCCCTCAACTATATATAATTTCCCTAACCCCGTCCCTCAACTATATATCATTTCCCTATCCCCGTCTCTCAGATATAGATCATTTCCCTAACCCCGTCCCTAAACTGTATATCATTTCCTTAACATCTAGACGTTCCGCTAGCGGAACACCTGCTCCAATATCCAATGATAGGCGTGGCGCGAATTACAAATTTCTCAAAAATACAAAAACTTCAATTTTTCAAACATATGACTATTTCACAGCATTTTAAAGACAAGACTCTCCTTTATCTAACCACACTGTCCGATTTCAAAAAGGCTTTACAGCGAAAGCAAAACATTAGATTATGTCAGCAGAGTACAAAGCCAGAAATAATCAGACACCCATTTTTCAAGCTAGCATATAATGTCACAAAAAACAAAACCACAGCTAAATGCAGCACTAACCTTTGATGATCTTCATCAGATGACAACCCTAGGACATTATGTTATACAATGCATGCATGTTTTGTTCAATCAAGTTCATATTTATATCAAAAACCAGCTTTTTACATTAGCATGTGACGTTCAGAACTAGCATACCCCCGCAAACATCCGGTGAATTTACTAAATTACTCACGATAAACGTTCACAAAAAAACATAACAATTATTTTAAGAATTATAGATTCAGAACTCCTCTATGCACTCGATATGTCCGATTTTAAAATAGCTTTTCGGTGAAAGCACATTTTGCAATATTCTCAGTAGATAGCCCAGCCATCACGGCTAGCCATTTAGACACCGACCAAGTTTAGCCCTGATCAAACTCCGATTTACTATTACAAAAGTTTCATTACCTTTGTTGTCTTCATCAGAATGCACTCCCAGGACTGCTACTTCAATAACAAATGTTGGTTTGGTCCAAAATAATCCATCGTTATATCCGAATAGCGGCGTTTTGTTCGTGCGTTCCAGACACTATCCGAAATAGTAAAGAAGGGTCGTGCGCATGGCGCAATTCGTGACAAAAAAATTCTAAATATTCCATTACCGTACTTCGAAGCATGTCAATCGCTGTTTAAAATCAATTTTTATGCCATTTTTCTCGTAGAAAAGCGATAATATTCCGACCGGGAATCTCCTTTTCGGCAAACAGAGGAAAAAAATCACAAAGACGGGGGCGGTCAGGTCACGCGCCTAAGCCCAGAGTACCTTGATCGGCCACTTGAGAAAGGCGATAATGTGTTTCAGCCTGGGGCTGGGATGACGACATTCAGGTTTTTCCCGGGCTCTGAGCGCCTATGGACGACGTAGGAAGTGTCACGTTAGAGCAGAGATCCTTAGTAAAAGATAGAGATGGCAAAGAAGTTCCAGAAATGGTCAGACAGGCCACTTCCTGTAAAGGAATCTCTCAGGTTTTGACCTGCCATTTGAGTTCTGTTATACTCACAGACACCATTCAAACAGTTTTAGAAACTTTAGGGTGTTTTCTATCCATATATAATAAGTATATGCATATTCTAGTTACTGGGTAGGATTAGTAACCAGATTAAATCGGGTACGTTTTTTATCCAGCCGTGAAAATACTGCCCCCTAGCCATAAGAGGCTAACCCCGTCCCTCAACTATATATAATTTCCCTAACCCCATCCCTCAACTATATATAATTTCCCTAACCCCGTCTCTCAACTATATATCATTTCCCTAACCCCGTCTCTCAACTATATATCATTTCCCTAACCCCGTCCCTCAACTATATATCATTTCCCTAACCTCGTCTCTCAGCTGTATGTCATTTCCCTAACCTCGTCCCTAAACTACATATCATTTCCCTAACCCCGTCTATTCCACATGGGTTCAACGTAATGGGCAAGGATGGGAAATGCTTTTAAATGTCTGATCTGATCACAGGGTAATCTGTCTCTATTGGCGATCACTCACAATGACCAATGATGTGAAATGCTATAGATGAATAATCCCAAGGTATAAAGCATGCCAAAATGGAACTGTTTGGAGGAATTGTCATCATTTAGTGAAATCTTTTAGTTTCCGGGTTTGTTTCTTATTCAGGGAAACGCTATCAAAACATGATGCATCTGTTCTCGGCTATGTTCTTTGTAATGATGAGGAATGTTTGAATAAGGAGATGTTTGAAATACAAGAGCACACTTTAGCAACAGAGCATTACTATTACAGGACAAATTCAAGGTTTTTGAAACATGATACTTGCCATCTAAAATGCCTTATTTTATCGATAAAGCATTGAAATTGTAATAACAAATCCCTCATTTGAAATGAAGGGAAGTTCATTGTTGTCATGGTAAATGTATGTCCTTATTACTCATCTCCGTCTACTCAAGTCCTGGTGAAGGACAGCATCACCCTGTAGTGTGTGTGTGTGTGTGTGTGTGTGTGTGTGTGTGTGGTGTGTGTGTTTTTACAGACACGTCGTTCCGTGTCAAATCAAGAGGCTCCAACTCTGTCTGGTGGTCGGAAACCATTCATTTGGTAGTCTAATTATGTTTAGCCTCACTCAAGCTGCCAACAGTTTTATATGAAACAAAAAAGCACCATCAACGAAGGCAGAGATTAACCCAGAATGTTAGTCAGTGTCTCAAAGTGATTAAAGATAAATATGCTAAGCTTTGGAACGAATAACGAGATTGACAAAAAACTTTTTTATTTTTTTTAATTTTTTTTAATGTCAGACAGTGAGTGATGTGATACTGGCAGGGATATTATTATCTTTACGTTCCAAATGGCGCCATATTCGCTACGTAGTGCACTACTTTTGACCAGAACCCTATGGGGACCTAGTCAAAAGCAGTGTGCTACAACAGGGAATAGGATGCCGTTTGGGCAGCAAGCCCGTCTGTCAGCTGTAGTAGATTATTGTCACTGTAGCCTAATGAGGAGAAGCAGTTAAGAGACTAATTAGTAATCATTTGAACCATCACTACTTTGAAGAATTGAGTCTAAATCTGTGCCTGAGTCGCTCTGCGTCTCTGCCTCAAGGAACGTCACTGCGGGTTGGGGTTAACTGGTGATGGCAGAGCATCATGTGGGGTTGGTACATGTCTTCGTGCAAAATGCTGTAGCTAGATACCCCTGTGGACTACACACAGCACTATAGCAGAACTGCCACTATACAGAAAGGGGGGAAAACTGTGGCAGAATTGGAGATGTAACTTTTCTTTGACCTTGGTCGGTGTGTGTGTGTGTGTGTGTGTGTGTGTGTGAATAGTCTCAATGGGCCTTAGAAGACATACAGTATACTGGGGTTGGTGCAGGAGTTGTTATAAGCAAAATTTTACGGCACTTTTGTTTAGAGTGTTGACTGATGTGAAATAAGATAAAATCTTATTTTTTATTTTTTTTTTCATTTCAGAAATATGAATGTCATGTATTTATTTATTCATGTTATACTCATATTCAGACAGATTCAGGCTATTCAACCTTTCAGAAATACCATGAAATGTAATCCAATGTATTTAATAGGGTCGCAACTTTTAAATCAGTGACAGGAATGCTTGTTATGCTAAACTAAGGTTAAGGAAATTAAAAATATTTTCCCAATGTACATTATATTACAATGCATTACAATACATTTTAATACATTACACTACAATACATTACAAAACATTACAATACAATTCATGCTGCGCCCATAAACACGACAGCATTTGCCTTTCTTGTTCACTTTTGATATTTTATAGGCATGTGACTATAGCTTGTAGAAGGTCATAGTGTCTTTGTGGAGACATCTGTATCAGGACACAGTGTCTTTGTGGAGACACGGGCAACTCCATTACACAGTACAGTAATAATGGGACCCTTTGACTTTTTCCACAATTTGTTACGTTACTTATTCTAAAATGGATTAAATTGTTTTTCCTCATCAATCTACACACAATATAGACAATTTTTTGCTAATTTATTCTAAATAAAAAATGTAAATATCACATTTACATAAGTATTCAGACCCTTAACTCAGTACTTTGTTGAAGCACCTTTGGTAGCGATTACACCATCGAGTCTTCTTGGGTATGATGCTACAAGCTTGGCATAACTGTATTTGGGGAGTTTCTCCCATTCTTCTCTGCAGATCCTCTCAAGCTCTGTCAGGTTTTATGGGGAGCGTTGTTGTACAGCTATTTTCAGGTCTCTCCACAGATGTTTGATCAGGTTCAAGTCCGGGCTCTGGCTGGGCCACTCAAGGACATTCAGAGACTTGTCCCAAAGCCACTGCTGCATTGTCTTGGCTGTATGCTTATGATCGTTGTCCTATTGGAAGGTAAAACCTCAGTCTGAGGTCCTGAGCGCTCTGGAGCAGGTTTTCATCAAGGATTTCTCTGTACTTTGCTCCATTCATCTTTGCCTCGATCCTGACTAGTCTCCCAGTCCCTGCTGCTGAAAAACATCCACACAGCATGATGCTTTACTGTAGGGATGGTGCCAGGTTTTCTCCAGATGTGACGCTTTGCATTCAGGCCAAAGAGTTCAATCTTGGTTTCATCAGACCAGAGAATCTTGTTTCTCATGTTATGAGAATCTTTAGGTGCCTTTTGGCAAACTCCAAGCGGGATGTCATGTGCCTTTGACTGAGGAGTGGCTTCCGTCTGGCCACTCTACCATAAAGGCCTGATTGGTGGAGTGCTCCGTAGATAGTTGTCCTTCTGGAATGTTCTCCCATCTCCACAGAGGAACTCTAAAGCTCTGTCAAAGTGACCATCGGGTTCTTGGTCACCTCATTGACCAAGGCCCTTCTCCCCCAATTGCTCAGTTTGGCCGGGCGGCCAACTCTAGGAAGAGTCTTGGTGTTTCCAAACTTGTTCCATTTAAGAATGATGGAGGCCACTGTGTTCTTGGGGACCTTCAATGCTACAGACATTTTTTCGTACCCTTCCCCAAATCTGTGCCTCGACACAATCATATCTCGGAGCTCACCGGACAATTCCTTCGACCTCATGGCTTGGTCTTTGCTCAGACATGGGCTGTCAACTGTGGGACCTTATATTGACAGCTGTGTGCCTTTACAGATCATGTCCAATCAACTGAATTTACCACAGGTGGACTCCAATCAAGTTGTAGAAATGTCTCAAGGATGATCAATGGAAAAAGGATGCACCTGAGCTTTATACTTTTGTGAAAATTTCTACCAACCTGTTTTTGCATTGTCTTTATCGGGTATTGTGTGTAGATTGCTCAGGATTATTAAAAATCTATTTTAGAATACGTTTTTAGCTCCTATGTCATGCATTACAATGCTTAATGCATAGCGCACAAGGCATTATACATGTACAGTGCCTTCGGAAAGTATTCAGACCCCTTGACTTTTTTTTCAGACCTGTCTGAATACTTTCCTGTTAAATTCACTTCAGTCTGTTTAGAGGAAGGGGAGGAGACAGGTTAAAGTATGATTTTTAATCCTTGAGACACTTGAGACAAGGTGGGTAAATGGGCAAGACAAAATATTTAAATGCCTTTGAACGCGGCATGGTAGTAGGTGCCAGGCACACCGGTTTGAGTGTGTCAAGAACTGCAACGCTGCTGGGTTTTTCACCTTCAACAGTTTCCTGTGTGTATCAAGAATGGTCCACCACCGAAAGGAACATCCAGTCAACTTGACACAACTGTGGAAAGCATTGGAGTAAACATGGGCAAGCATCCATGCCCGACAAAAAACATGTATGTCAACTTTATTTAACCAGGTAGGCCAATTGAGAACAAGTTCTCAATTACAACTGCGACCTAGCCAAGATAAACTAAAGCAGTGCGACACAAACAACAACACAGAGTTACAGAAAAAGTATATATACAGTGTGTGCAAATGAGGTAAGATAAGGAAGGTAAGGCAATAAATAGGCCATAGTGGCAAAAAAAAAAAAAATTCAATTAAACACTGGAGTGATAGATGTGCAGAAGATGAATGTGCAAGTAGAGATACTGGGGTGCAAAGAAGCAAAAAAATAAATAGCAGTATGGGGATGAGGTAGTTGGATGGGCTATTTACAGATGGGCTGTGTACAGGTGCAGTGATCTGTGAGCTGCTCTGACAGCTGGTGCTTAAAGTTAGTGAGGGAGATATGGGTCTTCAGCTTCAGTGATTTTTGCAATTCAATCCAGTCATTGGCAGCAGAGAACTGGAAGGAACGGCTGCCAAAGGAGGAATTGGCTTTGGGGTTGACCAGTGAAATATACCTGCAGGAGTGCGTGCTACGGGTGGGTGCTACTATGGTGACCAGTGAGCTGAGATAAGGCGGGGCTTTACCTTGCAAAGACTTATAGATGACCTGGAGCCAGTGGGTTTGGCGTCGAATATGAAGCGAGGGCCAGCCAAAGAGAGCATACAGGTTGCAGTGGTGGGTAGTATATGGGGCTTTGGTTACAAAACGGATGGCACTGTGATAGACTGCATCCAATTTGTTTGGGTAGAGTGTTGGAGGCTATTTTGTAAATTATATCGCCAAAGTCAAGGATCGGCAGGATAGTCAGTTTTACGAGGGTATGTTTGGCAGCATGAGTGAAGGATGCTTTGTTGCGAAATAGGAAGCCGATTGTAGATTTAACTTTGGATTGGAGATGTTTGATGTGAGTCTGGAAGGAGAGTTTACAGTCTAACCAGACACACAGGTATTTGTAGTTGTCCACATATTCTAAGTCAGAACTGTCCAGAGTAGTGATGCTAGTCGGGCGGGCAGGTGCAGGCAGTGATCGGTTGAAGAGCATGCATTTAGTTTGACGTGGATCAGAGAATCACCAGCAGCAAAAGCGACATCATTGATGTATACAGAGAAGAGAGTCGGCCCGATAATTGAACCCTGTTTGCACCCCATAGAGACTGCCAGAGGCCCGGACCACAGGCCCTCCGATTTGACACACTGAAATCTGTCTAAGAAGTAGTTGGTGAACCAGGCGAGGCAGTCATTTGAGAAACCAAGGCTGTTGAGTCTGCCGATAAGAATGTGGTGATTGACAGAGTCGAAAGCCTTAGTCAGGTCGATGAATACAGCTGCACATTATTGTTCTTATCGAAGGCGGTTATGATATCGTTTAGGACCTTGAGCGTGGTTGAGGTGCACCCATGACCAGCTCTGAAACCAGATTGCATAGCGGAGAAGGTACAGTGGGATTCGAAATGGTCGGTGATCTGTTTGATAACTTGGCTTCCGAAGACCTTAGAAAGGCAGGGTAGGATAGATATAGGTCTGTAGCAGTTTGGGTCTAGAGTGTCTCCCCCTTTGAAAAAGGGGATGACCGCGGCAGCTTTCCAATCTTTGGGGATCTCAGACGATACGAAAGAGAGTTTGAACAGGCTAATTATAGGGGTTGCAACAATTTCGGCTGATCATTTTAGAAAGAGAGGGTCCAGATTGTCTGGCCCTGCTGATTTGTAGGGGTCCAGATTTTGCAGATCTTTCAGAACATCAGCTATCTGGATTTGGGTGAAGGAGAAATGGGGGAGGCTTGGGCAAGTTGCTGTTTGGGGTGCAGGGCTGTTGACCAGGGTAGGGGTAGCCAGGTGGAAAGCATGGCCAGCCGTAGAAAAATTCTTATTGAAATTCTCGATTATCGTAGATTTATCAGTGGTGACAGTGTTTCCTAGTCTCAGTGCAGTGGGCAGCTGGGAGGAGATGCTCTTATTCTTCATGAACTTTACAGTGTCCCAGAACTTTTTGGAGTTTGTGCTACAGGATGCAAATTTCTGTTTGAAAAAGCTAGCCTTTGCTTTCCTAACTGCCTGTGTATATTGGTTCCTAACTTCCCTGAAAAGTTGCATATCGCAGGGGCTATTTGATGGTAATGCCGTACGCCACAGGATGTTTTTGTGCTGGTCAAGGGCAGTCAGGTCTGGAGTGAACCACGGGCTATATCTGTTCCTGGTTCTACATTTTTGGAATGGGGCATGCTTATTTAAGATTGTGAGGAAAGCAATTTTAAAGATTAACCAGACATCTTCTACTGACGGAATGAGGTCAATATCCTTCCAGGATACCCGGGCCAGGTCGATTAGAAAGGCGGGTGGAGGGTGTTCCTAATGTTTTGTACACTCTGTGTATTTTATTGATAAAGTATGCTATGCTAAGTGTGCATTAGGATTTTAGTAATTCAGTTTGCATAGAAAGTGTTAAGGTCTTGGTTAAATGCATCTAAAAATACACTGTTGCAATTATAGTTTGGTGTATCTAACTGTGATTTCCCTGCCAAATTGATTATTTCAGTACACATTCTGGTAGACCACTGGTGATAACTGATTTGTATGGTTGATTTTAAAAGATGATGTTTCCCA
>NC_138302.1:100731271-100816271 GCF_965601325.2 Salmo salar
TCACAAAGTGCTGTACAGAAACCCAGCCTAAGAACCCAAACAGCAAGCAATGCAGATGTAGAAGCACGGTGGCTAGGAAAAACTCCCTTGAAAGGCAGGAACCTAGGAAGAAACCTAAAGAGAAATCAGGCTCTGAGGGGTGGCCAGTCCAATATGTTCAAACGTTCATAGATGACCAGCAGGTCAAATATTAATACTTACAGTAGTTGTAGGGTGAAATAGAGGGGGCAACAAGTCAGCACCTCAGGAGTAAATCTAATTTGGATTTTCATAGCCAAGCATTCAGAGTTTGAGACAGCAGGTGCGGTAGAGAGAGAGAGAGAGAGAGTTAGAAGCAGCAGGTCCGGGACGAGGTAGCACGTCCGGTGAACAAGTCAGGGTTCCCTAGCCGCAGGCAGAACAATTGAAACTGGAGCAGCAGCACGACCAGGTGGACTGGGGACAGCAAGGAGTCATCGCATGGTCCCAGAGAATTAGAGTTTGTATGATTACAGACATAACAGACTGACCCTAGCTCCCGACAAATAAACTATTGCAGCATAGATATTGGAGGATGAGACAGGAGGGGTCAGGAGACACTGTGGCCCTGTCCGACAATACCCCCAGACAGGGCCAACCAGGCAGGATATGACCCCACTCACTTTGCCAAAGCACAGAGGGATATCCGCAAACCACCAACTTACTACCCTGAGACATGAAAGCCCGCATGGAGTTTGCCAAAAGGCAGCTAAAGACACTCAGACCATGAGAAACAAGATTCTCTGGTCTAATGAAACCAAGATTGAACTCTTTGGCCTGAATGCCAAGCATCACGTCTGGAGGGAACCTATTTCTGTAAAATAATACAGTATACTGCAAAATACATTTGTTACCTTTACATCCAGGTTTACTCTTTGAATTGTTGGAGACGTATATAGAGTGTATAACTTTTCATCCAGACATTGGTTAGTTGAAATATACCATTTTAGTTCAAGAATCTCCCAATACCTGGGTCTGACTAATATGTCTCTTAGAGTGGGTTGCACCAACATGGATTAACTCTTAAACTGGATTAAATCAGGATTTATCTATTAATCTTGTTGGATCAAATTCTAAACCTACTTTTAAATGAATCGTAGATAGGTGTCCTGCTAATGCAATCAAACTATAATATTTCTTACGGAAAGAAGTATGTTCAATAGGAAACCTATTTTAGCAAGTGCGTCTTGTCTTCATGGCACTCGCTAACACGAATTTCCAAGACTGTGTCCCTGTACTAAAACTGATCATTCTTATTCGTTTTCAAAGTTACAAGCCTGAAACCTTGAACATAGACTGCTGACACCCTGTGGAAGCCATAGGAATTGCATCCAGGGAGCTAATTTTCAATATAACCTTTTACTTGCCTTTCTAAGAGGATGGTCTCGCTCCCCAAAGAAGATCTGGTTGGTTTTTCTTTGGATTTTCTCCAACCATATCTATTGTGTTATATTCTGCTACATTA
The DNA here is from genome assembly GCF_965601325.2 of Salmo salar. Taxonomy (NCBI): domain Eukaryota; kingdom Metazoa; phylum Chordata; class Actinopteri; order Salmoniformes; family Salmonidae; genus Salmo; species Salmo salar. Next base: position 100,732,755 of record NC_138302.1, read on the forward strand.
TTTTAACATTTCTACAAACTTCAAAGTGTTCTCTTCCAATGGTACCAATTATATACATATGCTGGCTTCAGGACCTGAGCAACAGGCAGTTTACTTTGGGCACGTCATTCAGGCGAAAATTGAGAAAAATGGGGCCCAGCCCTAAATTACATGAAATCCTTCCGCTAATCTAAGTCTAGTTTTCACTTTAAACCTAGATTACGTTTTAACCTGTTGCTCAATGAATGAAAACAAATATATGAACTTCGTTTGGAGATTCATTCTAAACTGCCACTTGAGGTGGTTTAACTGATAAAATGGCGGCATACCTACCGTGGAGAGGACAAAATGAATTCTTCAGAGAGTAATTATAGACAGGTTGAATCTTGTTCAGTTTTATGATAGTTAACTCATTATTCGGTAGGCTATTTACATGCCCATTTTGTACAACAATTGAATTGGGGCTTATGATATGGCCTGCTTTGGTACGAATGATGATGTTATGCAACATGCTGTAACGGGCCTGATAACTGTAACATTGTAGTGAAGTAGCATTAACGTTCGTTTTAACGTGCATTATAGGCATTGATATTTACCAGTCATTTATGTTAACTAAATATTGGTGGGTCAAGTTGTCCATTGTCGTCATAGAGGTTATGGAGAGGGGTGCATCCTGGGATGATTCCATGATTCCATGGGAATCATCCTGCATATCTTCTGGGTGATAGGATCAATTCCCTTGGACGGAGGCCCCCTTCCGCTTCCGGTCTGAAATCTGCCCCCGGCTTCTTCTCTGCTGCATCCTTTTTGGCTTTCGTTTTAAAAAAAATTAAAAATCCAGCCTGCTTTCATTCGATTTGAGTCCCTTTTCTCTTTAATCTGTGTCAATCCATTATATTTGTCACATAAAATGGCCCAGGTGTTTTCCTTCTTTTTGACAGTCGTGTTCTTTTTTTTTTTATCCTCCAGTTAACGTTTCTAAATTCCTCCATCAGCTCCGACAATAGTTTTTTTGTTCATAAGCGGAGAGATTTGAACTTCTTTGACGTGCCATGATATGGTGGTTAGCGGACAAATAATAAATGGCTAAATAACATTAATAAGTAATGACAATAATAAATAATATTGTATACTAGCTAGCTTGGTTTATAAACTAGCTAGCTACAGGAGCTAATGTTAGCTAACTAATTCGTTTTCTGTCTAGTACTGGCAAATAATGGATTTTATTTCAAATCAGCCAACCCATGACAATCTTTCATGATGGCGCTACAGTAGTTCTAACGTCACATTGTTATTTATTTTATCAAGGAATAGCAACTTTGTGGCCTCATTTGTCAAGTAGGCTTGCTACTTCATTTCAAATCACGAAATACCTCATATTTCGGTGTAACACGTCACTAATCATAGTTTAAAACCGTTTATCATATATGTACTGATCCAGATTTAAAATGAAGTGTTGTAGCACATCTCCGATTAATTATAAACCTAGATTTACAAAACCTAGATTAGCTCTAATCCTAGATTAATTTAAACCATGTTGGTGCAACCCACCCTTAGTGTTTACAGTGTTGTTACTCTGTCATATTTACTGCTCTGCTGAGCTCTTTATGTACTGAGGAGAGAGATACAAACACCTAGCAACAAACACCTACAGTAGCACACTCACACAGGAAGGAGAGAATTTGTTTCCACTTTGCCATGAGGAGCAAAGAGCAGTTATTAAGCTGTGTTCAGACTGAATGGCCCACCAAACAGAAGCTATTAAGTTGTGTTCAGACTGAATGGCCCACCAAACAGAAGCTATTAAGTTGTGTTCAGACTGAATGGCCCACCAAACAGAAGCTATTAAGTTGTGTTCAGACTGAATGACCCACCAACCACCGGTTTATCACATGCATTCCCTGCCTCAAACCTAGGCGATAGGAGGATTGTATTTTTTATTTATTTTGATCCTTTATTTAACGAGGCGCGTCAGTTAAAAACAAATTGTTATTTACAATGACATCCTAGAAACAGTGGGTTAACTGCCTTGTTCAAGAGATTTTTATCTTGTCAGATCGGGGTTTCGATCTAGCAACCTTTCAGTCACTGACCCAATGCTCTAACCACTAGGCTACCTGCCTCCCCGTATGGACCAGCTCTGTTAAAATATTATTTTAAATAACTGAAAATACCTTATCTGGAATTGATTGAGCTTACATGGCGGGATGCAACCAATAGAATAGTCGCAAAAGTGCAAACCCCGCCCATCTGGCACTCCAGGCAAACTAAAGCAAACATTAAAAGTATATATATATTTTTAAATAATGTTAAATAATGTTTGAACCCAGGTTTTGGAGGGTTGGAGAAGCTAGAGATCACCAAGGAACTAGGTTCCACCCCCCTCTACCACCATCAGAGACCACCAGGGCTTCAACAGATGGTACCACATTTGACACGGCATGGATAGACAGTGTCAGACAGACAGTCAGTCAGACACACATGATCTACAATGACAGCCTTGTTTTGATTGTCTGACGTCTCTAGTAAACCCTTCCTTGGGTCTGAGTGTCGCTTATCTATTAGAGAATGTGGAGGAAACAGACATCTGTTAGAGAATGTGGAGGAAACAGACATCTGTTACAGGTCAGAAAGCTGCTGCAGTAAGACTTGTGTCTGCTGTTGTTGTTGCTTGTGATTTTATGTATTTCTGTACCTATTGGTGACGCTGTGCTGTTTCGTTGAGATTTAAGACACATTTCCCGAAAGGAACACACACATTAAAGAATTATCACTTGTTCACAACTTTCTTTTGATAACATATTTAATTGTGGACCAATACTGTATTTGCTACTTGACTAAACACTTACCTTACTGTACCTTGCAAGTCATTAAATGATCAGTCTGATGATTATATGCAGACTGTGAATACATTTTCCATTCATGTTTTACTGAGACACATACCAACTCGCACGTCATCAAAACACGATGCATACTGAACGAGGAACAAGAGAGAGAGCTCTTTTTGTTGTTTTGGATGTTTTTGAAAACGTTTTTCCTGTTTACTAGCCTACCTGTTTAATTTGGATCCCGCAACGCTGTTAGCCTTAGTTGCTTGGCGAAGCTGCTAGCCTAGCTGCAAGCAAGGCGTATGTCGCGGGTCACTACTTCGCAGGATGGACATTTGTAAACTTAAAAAAAAAAAATCAAATGCGTTTTTTTTTGTTGCAGAAATGCCTTCTGGAATTTGTGAACTTTCATGTGCCTTAATAACAAACTTGTGATTGTAAATACAAATAACATTGTTAAATTATGAACCCAGTTGGTTTAGTCAAAGAAAAAGTCAGCAATCTTCCCGCTAGCCATGATTGGCTGAGATAATGAGTGGGCTGGACATGCAGAGAGATGAAGTTTTAAAATCAGTGGAATTTGAGTATGATAGCTAAGGAGATGGAGAAAACACCTGTCTCCGGATTACATCTTCAAACTAAGGGCAACCATGGCATTCGTGAACAGAGGGAGAAGCGTTCATCCATGTATACGTGTAAGATAGTCTAGTTAGCTACATTTTCAGATATTACACGTTTCAAATTTAGTCAGAAAGTTGTTTTAATTTCATGTTAAAGTGTACTGTTAGCTAGCTGAAGTTAAAGTGTAGCTAGCGGAAGTTAGCTGGCTCGCTAACGTTACGTGTATGATAACCCCCCCCCCCCCCCCCCATCACCTTGCTGGCAAAACATTTTGTCATGGGTCGTAGAGAAAATGCTGCCGTTTTAAAGGTGATTACCTGTAATTCTACACATTCTTCCATGACTTACAGTATGCCATGTTAATGATAGCTGTGTCTATTTACCACCACAAACCAATGCTGGCGCTAAGATCGTACAAAATGTGCTATAAAGGGCCATAAGCAAACAAGAAAATGCTCACCCAGATGCGGCAAAAACTCAAACAGGAAGTACTAATGAAGTACTAAGTACTAGAAGTGGTCTGATGAAGAGGAAGCTAAGATACAGGACTGTTTCACTAGCACAGATTGGAATATGTTCTGGGAATCATCCAATGGCATTGAAGAGTTTAAAACATCAGTCATCGGCTTCAATAATAAGTGCATTGACGACATAGTCCCCGTAGGTGTATATATCCTAACCAAAAGCCATGGATTGCAGGCAACATCCACACTGAGCTGAAGGAAAGAGCTGCCGCTTTCAAATCCGGATGCTTATAAGAAATCCCGCTATGCCATCTGACGAACCACCAAACAGACAAATTGTCAGTACAGGACTAAGATCGAATCCTACTACACCGACTCTGACGCTCATCAGATGTGGCAGGGCTTGAAAACTATCATGAATTACAAAGGGAAACCCAGCTGCAAGCTGCCCAGTGACACAAGCCTACCAGACAAGCTAAATGCCTTATATGCTCTCTTTGAAGCAAGTAACACTGAACCATGCATGAGAGCAACAGCTGTTCCTGACGTCTGTGATCACGCTCTCCGTAGTGGATGTGAGTAAGACCTTTAAAAAGGATAATATTCACAAGGCCGCAGGGCCAGACGGATTACCAGGACGCGTACTCAGAGCATGCACTGACCAGCTGGCAAGTGTCTTCACTGAGATTTTCAACCTCTCCCTGACCCAGTCTGTAACATCTATATGTTTCAAGCAGACCACCATAGTCCCCATGCATTTACATTTACATTTACGTCATTTAGCAGACGCTCTTATCCAGAGCGACCTACAGATTGGTGCATTCACCTTATGATATCCAGTGGAACAACCACTTTACAATAGTACAATTTTGGGGGGGGGGGGGGGGTTCGAAGGATTACTTTATCCTGTTAGGGCTAAGGGGCAGTATTGACACGGCTGGATAAAAAATTTACCCGATTTAATCTGGTTACTACTCCTGCCCAGTAACTAGAATATGCATATAATTATTGGCTTTGGATAGAAAACACCCTAAAGTTTCTAAAACTGTTTGAATGGTGTCTGTGAGTCTGTGAGTATAACAGAAGTCATATGGCAGGCCAAAACCTGAGAAGATTCCATGCAGGAAGTGGCCTGTCTGACAATTTCTTGCCCTTCTTGATTATCTCTATCCATTACAGAGGATCTCTGCTGTTACGTGACACTTCCTACGGCTCCCATGGGCTCTCAGAAGGCGTCAAAAAGCTGAATCGTGGCTTTGCAGGCTCTGGCTGAAAAAAAGTAGCTCGTTTGGGTAGTGGCTGGTTACAGTACTGTGAGACTCAGGCGCGTGCCCGCGTCGACCCCATGCTTTGTTTTCTTTTGTCTGTTTACCTAAACGCAGATTCCCGGTCGGAATATTATCGCTTTTTTACGAGAAAAATGGCATAAAAATGGATTTTAAACAGCGGTTGACATGCTTCGAAGTATGGTAATGGAATATTTCTAATTTTTTTGTCACGAATTGCGCCATGCTCGTGACCCTTATTTACACTTCGGATAGTGTCTTGAACGCACGAACAAAACGCCGCTATTTGGATATAACGATGGATTATTTTGGACCAAACCAACATTTGTTATTGAAGTAGCAGTCCTGGGAGTGCATTCTGACGAAGAACATCAAAGGTAATCAAACTTTTGTAATAGTAAATCGGAGTTTGGTCAGGGCTAAACTTGGTGGGTGTCTAAATAGCTAGCCATGATGGCTGGGCTATGTACTCAGAATATTGAAAAATGTTCTTTCACCAAAAAGCTATTTTAAAATCGGACACCTCGATTGCACAAAGGAGTTCTGTATCTATAATTCTTAAAATAATTGTTATGTTTTTTGTGAACGTTTATCGTGAGTAATTTAGTAAATTCACTGGAGGTTTGCGGGGGGTATGCTAGTTCTGAACGTCACATGCTAATGTAAAAAGCTGGTTTTTGATATAAATATGAACTTGATTGAACAAAACATGCATGTATTGTATAACATAATGTCCTACGTGTGTCATCTGATGAAGATCATCAAAGGTTAGTGCTGCATTTAGCTGTCTTCTGGGTTTTGGTGACATTATATGCTAGCTTGAAAAATCGGTGTCTGATTATTTCTGGCTGGGTACTCTGCTGACATAATCTAATGTTTTGCTTTCGTTGTAAAGCCTTTTTGAAATCGGACAGTGTGGTTAGATTAACGAGAGTCTTGTCTTTAAAATGGTGTAAAAATGTTTGAGAAATTGAAGTAATAGCATTTCTAAGGTATTTGAAAATCGTGCCACGGGATTACACTGGCAGTTGCGTAGGTGGGACGATTTCGTCCCGCCTAGCCCAGAGAGGTTATCCTATCCCAGCTATTCCTTAACCTGTTATGGCTAGGGGGCAGTATTTGCACGGCTGGATAAAAAAAATGTACCCGATTTAATCTGGTTACTAATCCTACCCAGTAACTAGAATATGCATATACTTATTATATATGGATAGAAAACACTCTAAAGTTTCTAAAACTGTTTGAATGGTGTCTGTGAGTATAACAGAACTCATTTGGCAGGCAAAACCCTGAGACATTTTCTGACAGGAAGTGGATACCTGATGTGTTGTATTACCTTTAAACCTATCCCATTGAAAAACACAGGGGCTGAGGAATATTTTGGCACTTCCTATTGCTTCCACTAGATGTCACCAGCCTTTACAAAGTGTTTTGAGTCTTCTGGAGGGAGATCTGACCGAACAAGAGCCATGGAACGATGATGGCCCATTAGACACCTGGCGCGCGAGTTCATGTTGGGTACCCTCGTTCCAATACGTTATAAAAGAGTATGCATTCGTCCACCTTGAATATTATTCATGTTCTGGTTAAAAAAGGCCCTAATGATTTATGCTATACAACGTTTGACATGTTTGAACGAACGTAAATATATTTTTTCCCCTCGTTCATGACGAGAAGTCCGGCTGGCTTAGATCATGTGCTAACAAGATGGAGATTTTAGGACATAAATGATGAGCTTTTTTGAACAAAACTACATTCGTTATGGACCTGTGATACCTGGAAGTGACATCTGATGAAGAGAATCAAAGGTAATGGATTATTTACATAGTATTTTCGATTTTAGATCTCCCCAACATGACGTCTAGTCTGTATCGCAACGCGTATTTTTCTGGGCGCAGTGCTCAGATTATTGCAAAGTGTGATTTCCCAGTAAGGTTATTTTTAAATCTGGCAAGTTGATTGCGTTCAAGAGATGTAAATCTATAATTCTTTAAATGACAATATAATATTTTACCAATGTTTTCTAATTTTAATTATTTAATTTGTGGTGTTGACTTGACTGCCGGTTATTGGAGGGAAACGATTTCCTCAACATCAATGCCATAGTAAAACGCTGTTTTTGGATATAAATATGAACTTGATAGAACTAAAAATGCATGCATTGTCTAACATAATGTCCTAGGAGTGTCATCTGATGGAGATTGTAAAAGGTTAGTGCATCATTTTAGCTGGTTTTATGGTTTTGGTGACCCTGTCTTTGAATTGACAAAACATTACACACAACTCTTGTAAATGTACTGTCCTAACATACTCTAAATTTATGCTTTCGCCGTAAAACCTTTTTGAAATCGTAAAACGTGGTTAGATTAAGGAGATGTTTATCTTTCAAAGGGTGTAAAATAGTTGTATGTTTGAAAAATTTGAATTTTGACATTTATTTGGATTCAAATTTGCCGCTCTTGAAATGCACCTGCTGTTGATGGAGTGCACCACGGGTGGGACGCTAGCGTCCCACCTAGCCCATAGAGGTTAAAGAGGTGGGATTTCAGGTGTCTCCGGAAGGTGGTGATTGACTCCGCTGTCCTGGCGTCGTGAGGGAGCTTGTTCCACCATTGGGTTGCCAGAGCAGCGAACAGTTTTGACTGGGCTGAGCGGGAACTGTGCTTCCGCAGAGGTAGGGAGGCGTGCAGGCCAGAGGTGGATGAACGCAGTGCCCTTGTTTGCGTGTAGGGCCTGATCAGAGCCTGAAGATACGGAGGTGCCGTTCCCCTCACAGCTCCGTAGGCGAGCACCATGGTCTTGTAGCAGATGCGAGCTTCAACTGGAAGAGCCAGTGGAGTGTGCGGTGGAGCGGGGTGACGTGCGAGAACTTGGGAAGGTTGAACACCAGACGGGCTGCGGCGTTCTGGATGAGTTGTAGGGGTTTAATGGCACAGGCAGAGAGCCCCGCCAACAGGGAGTTGCAGTAAACCAGACGGGAGATGACAAGTGCCTGGATTAGGACCTGCGCCGCTTCCTGTGTAAGGCAGGGTCGTACTCTGCGAATGTTGTAGAGGATGAACCTACAGGATTGGGTCACCGCCTTGATGTTAGCGGAATACGAAAGGGTGTTGTCCAGGGTCACGCCAAGGCTCTTAGCACTCTGGGAGAAGGTCACAATGGAGTTGTCAACCGCGATGGCGAGATCATGGAACGAGCAGTCCTTTCCCGGGAGGAAGAGCAGCTCCGTCTTGTCGAGGTTCAGCTTGAGGTGGTGATCCGTCATCCACACTGATATGTCTGCCAGATTCGCCCCCTGGTTATCAGAAGGGGGAAAGGAGAAGATTAATTGTGTGTCGTCTGCGTAGCAATGATAGGAGAGACCATGTGAGGATATGACAGAGCCAAGTGACTTGGTGTATAGCGAGAATAGGAGAGGGCCTAGAACTGAGCCCTGGGGGACACCAGTGGTGAGAGCACGTGGTGCGGAGATGGATTCTCGCCACGCCACCTGGTAGGAGCGACCTGTCAGGTAGGACGCAATCCAAGAGTGAGCCGCGCTGGAGATGCCCAACTCGGAGAGGGTGGAGAGGAGGATCTGATGGTTCACAGTATCAAAGGCAGCAGATAGGTCTAGAAGGATGAGAGCAGAGGAGAGAGAGTTAGCTTTAGCAGTGCGGAGAGCCTCCGTGACACAGAGAAGAGCAGTCTCAGTTGAATGACCAGTCTTGAAATATGACTGCTTTGGATCAAGAAGGTCATTCTGAGAGAGATAGCAAGAGAGCTGGCCAAGGACGGCACGCTCAAGAGTTTTGGAGAGAAAAGAAAGAAGGGATACTGGTCTGTAGTTGTTGACATCGGAGGGATCGAGTGTGGGTTTTTTGAGAAGGGGTGCAACTCTCGCTCTTTTGAAGACGGAAGGGACGTAGCCAGCGGTCAGGGATGAGTTGATGAGCGAGGTGAGGTAAGGGAGAAATGGTCTGGAGAAGAGAGGAGGGGATAGGGTCAAGCGGGCAGGTTGTTGGGCGGCCGGCCGTTACAAGTCGCAAGATTTCATCTGGAGAGAGAGGGGAGAAAGAGGTCAAAGCATAGGGTAGGGCAATGTGAGCAGGACCATGCCTAAGAACGCCAAGATAACCTGTCTAAATGACTATCGCCCATTAGCACTCAAATCTGTAGCCATGAAATGCCTTGAAAAGCTGGTCATGGCCCACATGAACACCATCATCCCAGAAACCCTGGACCCACTCCAAATCACATACCACCCCAACGCACAAACAAAACGCCGCTATTCGGATATAACGATGGATTATTTTGGACCAAACCAACATTTGTTATTGAAGTAGCAGTCCTGGGTGTGTATTCTGACGAAGACAACAAAAGGTAATGAAACTTTTATAATAGTAAATATGATTATGGTGAGTGCTAAACTTGCCGGGTGTCTAAATAGCGAGCCCGTGATGCCTGGGCTATGTACTTAGAATATTGCAAAATGTGCTTTCACCAAAAAGCTATTTTAAAATCGGACATATCGAGTGCATAGAGGAGGTCTGTATCTATAATTCTTAAAATAATTGTTATGCTTTTTGTGAACGTTTATCGTGAGTAATTTAGTAAAATGTTAGCGAATTCCCCGGAAGTTTGCGGGGGGTATGCTAGTTCTGAACGTCACATGCTAATGTAAAAAGCTGGTTTTTTATATAAATATGAACTTGATTGAACAAAACATGCATGTATTGTATAACATAATGTCCTAGGGTTGTCATCTGATGAAGATCATCAAAGGTGAGTGCTGCATTTAGCTGTCTTCTGGGTTTTGGTGACATTATATGCTGGCTTGAAAAATGGGTGTCTGATTATTTCTGGCTTGGTACTCTGCTGACATAATCTAATGTTTTGCTTTCGTTGTAAAGCCTTTTTGAAATCGGACAGTGTGGTTAGATTAACGAGAGTCTTGTCTTTAAATGGCTGTAAAATAGTCATATGTTTGAGAAATTGAAGTAATAGGATTTTTAAGGTTTTGAAAATCGCGCCACAGGATAGCAGTGGCTGTTACGTAGGTGGGACGAATTCGTCCCGCCTAGCCTAGAGAGGTTATACAATACATGCATGTTTTGTTCAATCAAGTTCATATTCATATCAAAAACCAGCTTTTTACATTAGCATGTGGCTAGCATGTGACTAGCATTCCCACCGAACACTGCCGGTGAATTTACTAAATTACTCACGATAAACGTTCACAAAAAGCATAACAATTATTTTAAGAATTATAGATACAGAACTCCTCTATGCACTCGATATGTCCGATTTTAAAATAGCTTTTCGGTGAAAGCACATTTTGCAATATTCTCAGTAGATAGCCCGGCATCACAGGGCTAGCTATTTAGACACCTAGCAGGTTTAGCACTCATCAAAGTCAGATTTACTATAAGAAAAATGTTCTTACCTTTGTTGTCTTCGTCAGAATGCACTCCCAGGACTTCTACTTCAATAACAAATGTTGGTTTGGTCCAAAATAATCCATCGTTATATCCAAACAGCGGCGTTTTGTTCGTGCGTTCTAGACACTATCCTAAAGGCTAAATAAGGGTGACGAGCATGATGCAATTCGTGACAAAAGAATTCTAAATATTCCATTACCGTACTTCGAAGCATGTCAATCGCTGTTTAAAATCAATTTTTATGCCATTTTTCTCGTAAAAAAGCAATAATATTCCGACCGGGAATCTGCGTTTAGATAAACAGACAAAGGAAAAGAAACCATTCGGTCGAAGCGGGCACGCGCCTAAGCCCATGGTACTCTGAGTGGCCACTTGCCAAAAGCGATAAAGTGTTTCAGCCAGAGCCTGCCTCGATATAGTTCAACGTTTTCCCGGGCTCTGAGACCCTATGGAAGACGTAAGAAGTGTCACGTTATTGCACAGATCCTGAGTCTTCAATAAAAAGAGCCAAGATGAAACACTACTTCTCAGACAGGCCACTTCCTGCTTGAAATCTTCTCAGGTTTTGGCCTGCCATAGGAGTTCTGTTATACTCACAGACACCATTCAAACAGTTTTAGAAACTTTAGGGTGTTTTCTATCCAAAGCCAATAATTATATGCATATTCTAGTTACTGGGCAGGAGTAGTAACCAGATTAAATCGGGTACGTTTTTTATCCAGCCGTGTCAATACTGCCCCCTATCCCCAACAGGTTAACACACTGCTCGCTTAACCCGGAAGCCAGCCACACCAATGTGTCGGATGAAACTGATGACCAGGTCAGCTTGCGGGCACCCGGCCCGCCACAAGGAGTCACTAGAGCACGATGAACCAAGGAAATCCCCCCAGCCAAACCCTCCCCTAACCCAGACGACGTTGGGCCAATTGTGAGTTACCCTATGGGGCTCCCGGTCAAAACCGACCTTGGTTCAAACCCGAGGCTGTAGTGTCGCCTCAGCACTGCGATGCAGGTGCCTTAGACCGCTACACCACTAGGGAGGCCCTGGATTAACTATTGTTATCCATCAATAATAATAAGCCACGAGGTATAGAAATCTTGATGGGAAACTATTGAGAATGGTAGCGGACTGTATTGCCACGCCTATTTGCAATAGCTTTAACCAAAGCCTAAAGGAGTGTGTGTGTCCACAGGCATGGAAGGAAGCTGAAGTAATTCCACTGCCTAAAAATAGTAAAGCACCCTTTGCTGGCTCTAAGAGCCACCCAATCAGTATGCTGCCTGTTCTTAGTAAAAGGATGGAGATGCTATTTTTCAGAGAACTTGTTACCTACTGCCTTTAGCAGGCATATTGAGAAGTGCACTCAACTTGTTCTGCACTGATTGAGATGACTGATGATTGGTTAAAAGAAATGGATGATAAGATGATAGTTGGAGCTGTTATTGAGTGCAGTCTTTGATGTTATTGATCATAAATTGTTATTGAAAAAAAAACTCACTTGCTATCGCTTTACATCACCTGCCATCACATGGTTGGAGAGTTATTTCTCCAATAGAACCCATAGAGTGTTATTCAATGGATACGTCTCTAACATCAGATATGTACATTGTGGTTTCCCTAAGTGCAGTTGCCTTGCCTCTTCTCTATTTTTACAAATGATTTACAACTGGTCTTACACAAACCTGGAATGGCTATGATGATTCCCCACTCGACATGTTGGCAGCCAAAGCCAGTGAGCTCATAAAAAGTCTAGATAAAGAGTTACAGTCACTATCAGTATGGGTGATTAATAACAAATACATCTCTATCTAAAAGCATTGTATTTGGATAAAAACATTATCTAAGACCTAAACCTCAACTGGAGTTGTGTATAAATGGTGTAGCTGAACTCCTAGATATAACACTGGATGGTCAATTATCATGCTCAAGTCATATTGACAAAGTTGTTGTGAAGATGGGGAGGGGGAATGTCTGCTATAAAATGAACTACCTGATCGAAAGTATGTGGACATTCCTCGTCGAACATCTCATTCCAAAATCATGGGCATTAATAAAGAGTTGGTCCCCCCTTTGATGCTCTAACAGCCTCCACTCTTCTGGGAAGGCTTTCCACTAGATGGTGGAACATTGCTGCGGGGATTTGCTTCCATTCAGTCACAAGAGCATTAGAGAGGTCAGGCACTGATGTTGGGCGATTAGGCCTGGCTCACAGTCAACGTTCCAATTCATCCCTAAGGTGTTCAATGGGGTTGAGGTCAAGGATCTGTGCAGGCCAGTCATGTTCTTCCACACCGATCTCAACAAACCATTTCTGTATGGACCTCGCTTTATGCATTTATTTTACCTTTATTTAACTAGGCAAGTCAGTTAAGAACAAATTGTTTTTTTCAATGACAGCCTAGGAATAGTGGGTTAACTGCCCTGTTCAGGGGCAGAATGACAGATTTGTACCTTGTCAGCTCAGGGATTCAAACTTGCAACCTTTCGGTTACTAGCCCAACGCTCTAACCACTAGGCTACCCTACCGGCCCGATGCATGGGGGCATTGTCATGCTGAAACAGGAAAGGGCCTTCCCCAAACTGTTGCCACAAAGTTGGAAGCACAGAATTGTCTAGAATGTCATTGTATGCTGTAACGTTAAGATTTCCCTTCACTGGAACTAAGGGGCCTAGTCCGGACCATGAAAAACAGCCCCAGACCATTATTCCTCCTCCACCAAACTTTACAGTTGGCACTATGCATTGGGGCAGGTAGCGTTCTCCTGGCATCCGCCAAACCCAGATTCGTAAGTTGGACTGACAGATGGTGAAGCATGATTCATCACTTCGGAGAACACGTTTCCATTGCTCCAGATTCCAATGGTGGTGAGCTTTACACCACTCCAGCCGACGCTTGGCACTGCGTATGGTGATCTTAGGCTTGTGTGGCTGCTCTGCCATGGAAACCCATTTCATGAAGCTCCTGATGAACAGTTATTGTGCTCAAATTTCGTCTACCTTCTTGTCAAGAGACTGGACATTGGCGAGTAGTTACTCGGGAGCGGTGAGCAATGTGCCCGTCTACGGAGCCTGACCAGAAGACCGCTCCATTTGCCCCTTCTGCGGCGCCGTTGTTTTGGGTCGTCTACTGGGATCCAATCCATTGTCCTGGGTGGTGGTCCAAACAGAGGATCCGCTTCGGGAAAGCCGTATTCCTGGTCGTAATGTTGGTAAGTTGCTCTTATATCAAATAGTTCCTCCTGGCTGTATGTAATAAGACTTAAGATTTCCTGGGGTAACAGTGTAAGAAATAATACATAAAAAAACAAAACACTGCATAGTTTCCTAAGAACGCGAAGCGAGGCAACCATCTCTGTCGGCGCCATAACGGAAACATGGCTCACTTGTAATACGTTATCAGAGTCGGTACAGCCGCACTGTTTCTTCACGCATCGCGCCGACAGTAACAAACATCTCTCTGCTAAGAAGAAGGATGGTGGTGTATGCCTTATGATTAACGAGTTGTGGTGTGATCATAACAACATAGAGGAACTCAAGTCTTTTTGTTCACTCGACCTAGAATTCCTTACAATCAAATGCCGACCGCATTATCTACCAAGAGATTTCTCTTTGATTATAATCACAGCCGTGTATATCCCCTCCAAAGCAGACACCTCGACGGCCCTGAAAGAACTTCATTGGACTCTATGTAAACTGGAAGCCACATACCCTGAGGTTGCATTTATTGTAGCTGGGGATTTTAACAAGGCTAATCTGAAAACAAGGCTCGCTAAATCTTATCAGCATATCAAATGCGTGACCCGGGCCGGGAAATTTCCTGGATCATTGCTACTCTAACTTCCATGACGCATACAAAGCCTTCCCTCGCCCTCCTTTCAGCAAATCTAACCACGACTCCATTTTGTTGCTCCCAAACAGAAACTAAAACAGGAAATGCCCGTGCTCAGGTCAGTTCAATGCTGGTCCAACCAATCTGATTCCACGGGTCAAGATTGCTTTGATCACGTGGACTGGGATATGTTCCGGATAGCCTCAGACAACAACATTGATGTATACACTGATTCGGTGAGCGAGTTTATTAGCAAGTGCATCAGTGACATTGTACACACGGTGACTATTAAAACCTTCCCCAACCAGAAACTGTGGACTTATGGCAGCATTCGCACAAAACTGAAAGCGCGAACCACTGCTTTTAATCATGGCAAGGCAACCGGAAACATGACCGAATACAAACAGTGTAGCTATTCCCTCCGCAAGGCAATCAAAAAAGCTAAGATTCAGTATAGAGACAAAGTAGAGTCGCAATTCAACGGCTCAGACACGAAACGTATGCGGCAGGGTCTACAGTCAATCACGGATTACAAAAAGAAAACCAGCCCCGTTGCAGACACCGATGTCTTGCTCCAAGACAAACGAAACAACTTCTTTGCTCGCTTTGAGGAAAATACAGTGTCGCTGACACGGCCCACTACCAAAACCTGCTGGCTCTCCTTCACTGCAACCAACGTGAGTAAAACATTTTAACGTGTTAACCCTCGCAATGCTGCCGGCCCAGACAGCATCCCTTGCGACATCCTCAGAGCATGCGCAGACCAGCTGGCTGGTGTGTTTACGGACATATTCAATCAATCCCTATCTCAGTCTGCTGTTCCCACATGCTTCAAGAGGGCCACCATTGTTCCTGTTCCCAAGAAAGCTAAATGACTATCGCCCCGTAGCACTCACTTCTGTCATCATGAAGTGCTTTGAGAGACTAGTCAAGGACCATATCACCTCCACCCTACCTGACATCCTAGACCCACTCCAATATGCATACCGCCCCAATAGGTCCACAGACGACGCAATTGCAATCACACTGCACACTGCCCTAACCCATCTGGACAAGAGGAATACCTATGTAAGAATGATGTTCATTGATTACAGCTCAGGATTTAACACCATATTACACTCCAAACTCGTTATTAAGCTCGAGACCCTGGGTCTCGACCCTGCCCTGTGAAACTGAGTCTTGGACATTCTGACAGGCCGCCCGCAGGTGGTGAGGGTCACCAGGTGGTTAGAGATCCTCAACACTGGGGCCCCACAAGGGTGCATTCTCAGCCCGCTCCTGTACTCCCTGTTCACCCATGACTGTGTGGCCATACGCGCCTCCAACTCAATCATCAAGTTTGCAGACGACACTACAGTGGTAGGCTTGATTACGAACAACAACGAGACGGCCTACAGGGAGGAGGTGAGGGCCCTCAGAGTGTGGTATCAAGAAAATAACCTCACACTCAACGTCAACAAAACAAAGGAGAGAATCGTGGACTTCAGGTAACAGCAGAGGGAGCACCCCCCCATCCACATCAACGGGACAGTAGTGGAGAAGGTGGAAAGATTTAATTTCCTCTGCGTACACATCATGGACAAACTGAAATGGTCCACCCACACAGACAGCGTGGTGAAGAAGGCGCAACAGCGCCTCTTCAACCTCAGGAGGCTGATGTAATTTGGCTTGTCACCAAAAACACTCACAAATTTTTACAGATGGACAATCGAGAGCATCCTGTCCGGCTGTATCACCACCTGGTACGGCAACTGCTCCGCCCACAACCGTAATGCTCTCCAGAGGGTAGTGAGGTTTGCACGACGCATCACCGGGGACAAACTACCTCCAGGACACCTACACCACCCGATGTCACAGGAAGGCCAAAAAGATCAACAAGGACAACAACCAGCAGAGCCACTGCCTGTTCAGAAGGCGAGGTCAGTACAGGTGCATCAAAGTTGTAACCGAGAGACTGCTTTTATCTCAAGACCATCAGACTGTTAAACAGCCATCACTAACATTGAGTGGCTGCTGCCAACATACTGACTCAAATCTCTAGCCACTTTAGTAATAAACAATTAGATGTAATAAATGTATCACTAGCCACTTTAAACATTATATAAAGTGGCATTGTTTACATACCCTACATTACTCATCTCATATGTATATACTGTACTGTATATATATATATATGTGTTTCTGTGTTTCAGACATAAAGAAGTGGATGGCTGCAAACTTTCTACTTTTAAACTCGGACAAAACAGAGATGCTTGTTCTAGGTCCCAAGAAACAAAGAGATCTTCTGTTGAATCTGACAATTAATCTGGATGGTTGTACAGTCGTCTCAAATAAAACTGTGAAGGACCTCGGCGTTACTCTGGACCCTGATCTCTCTTTTGAAGAACATATCAAGACTGTTTCAAGGACAGCTTTTTTCCATCTACGTAACATTGCAAAAATCAGAAACTTTCTGTCCAAAAATGACGCAGAAAAATTAAGCCATGCTTTTGTTACTTCTAGGCTGGACTACTGCAATGCTCTACTTTCCGGCTACCCGGATAAAGCACTAAACAAACTTCAGTTAGTGCTAAATACGGCTGCTAGAATCCTGACTAGAACCAAAAAATTTGATCATATTACTCCAGTGCTAGCCTCCCAACACTGGCTTCCTGTTAAGGCAAGGGCTGATTTCAAGGTTTTACTGCTAACCTACAAAGCATTACATGGGCTTGCTCCTACCTATCTTTCCCGATTTGGTCCTGCCGTACATACCTACACGTACGCTACGGTCACAAGACGCAGGCCTCCTAATTGTCCCTAGAATTTCTAAGCAAACGGCTGGAGGTAGGGCTTTCTCCTATAGAGCTCCATTTTTATGGAATGGTCTGCCTACCAATGTGAGAGACGCAGACTCAGTCTCAACCTTTAAGTCTTTACTGAAGACTTATCTCTTCAGTAGGTCCTATGATTAAGTATAGTCTGGCCCAGGAGTGTGAAGGTGAACGGAAAGGCTGGAGCAACGAACCGCCCTTGCTGTCTCTGCCTTGCCGGTTCCCCTCTTTCCACTGGGATTCTCTGCCTCTACCCTTTTACAGGGGCTGAGTCACTGGCTTACTGGTGTTCTTCCATGCCGTCCATGGGAGGGGTGCGTCACTTGAGTGGGTTGAGTCACTGACGTGGTCTTCCTGTCTGGGTTGGCGCCCCCCCTTGGGTTGTGCCATGGCGGAGATCGTTGTGGGCTATACTCGGCCTTGTCTTAGGACGGTAAGTTGGTGGTTGGAGACATCCCTCTAGTGGTGTGGGGGCTGTGCTTTGGCAAAGTGGGTGGGGTTATATCCTGCCTGTTTGGCCCTGTCCGGGGGTATCATCGGATGGGGCCACAGTGTCTTCTGATCCCTCCTGTCTCAGCCTCCAGTATTTATGCTGCAGTAGTTTATGTGTCGGGGGGCTAGGGTCAGTCTGTTACATCTGGAGTATTTCTCTTGTCTTATCCGGTGTCCTGTGTGAATTTAAATATGCTCTCTCTAATTCTCTCTTTCTCTCTTTCTGTCTTTCTCTCGGAGGACCTGAGCCCTAGGACCATGCCTCAGGACTACCTGGTATGATGACTCCTTGCTGTCCCCAGTCCACCCAGTGCTGCTGCTCCAGTTTCAACTGTTCTGCCTGCGGCTATGGAACCCTGACCTGTTCACCGGACGTGCTTGTTGCACCCTCGACAACTACTATGATTATTATTATTTCACCATGCTGGTCATTTATGAACATTTTAACATCTTGACCATGTTCTGTTATAATATCCACCCCGCACAGCCAGAAGAGGACTGGCCACCCCTCATAGCCTGGTTCCTCTCTAGGTTTCTTCCTAGGTTTTTGGCCTTTCTAGGGAGTTTTTCCTAGGGAGTTTTTTTCTAGCCACCGTGCTTCTTTCACATGCATTGCTTGCTGTTTGGGGTTTTAGGCTGGGTTTCTGTACAGCACTTTGAGATATCAGCTGATGTACGAAGGGCTATATAAATAAATTTGATTTGATTTGATTACTCTATACCATCTACTGCATCTTGCCTATGCCATTCGGCCATCACTCATCCATATTTTATATGTACATATTCTTATTCATTCCTTTACAGTTGTGTGTAAAAGGTAGTTGTTGTGAAATGGTTAGATTGCTTTTTAGATATTACTGCACGGTCGGAACTAGAAGCACAGGCATTTCGCTACACTCACATTAACATCTGCTAATCATGTGTATGTGATCAATAGAATTTGATTTGAATTTGATTTCATTTGTGCTGATGTTGCTTCCAGTGGCAGTTTGGAACTCAGTAGTGAGCGTTGCATCCGAGGACAGACAATTTTTACGGGCTTCAGCACTCGGCTGTCCCATTCTGTGAGTTTGTGTGGCCTACCACTTCGCGGCTGTGTTTTCCTATACAGTTGACCAGGGCAGTTCTAGCAGGGCAGAAATTTGATGAACTGACTTGTCGGAAAGGTGGCATCCTATGACGGTGTCCACGTTGAAAGTCACCGAGCTCTTTAGTATTCTACTGCCATTGTTTGTCTATGGAGATTGCATGGCTAACTGTTCGATTTGATACACCTGTCAATAACGGGTGTGGCTGAAATAGCCAAATCCACACATTTTAAGGGGTGTCCACATACTTGTGTATATATAGTGTATGTTCTGTGTTTTTAAAAAAAATCTACCGTACTAGTTGTTCAGGGTCTGGTCTTGTTCCATATTGATTACTGTCCGGTAATATGTTCAAATGCTGCAAGGAAAGACCTAGCAAAGCTGCAACTGGATCAAAACAGAGCAGTACAGTTGCCCCTTAACTGCCCATACAGAACCTACATTAACAACATGCATGACAGTCATTCCTGGTTCAGGGTTGATGAGAGATGAACTGCTTCTCTTCTAGTTTTTATGAGAAACATCACTGTGATGAAATTTCCAGATTGTCTGCATTAGCAAATAACATACAGCTCAGACACCCACACATACCCCACAAGACATGCCACCAGGAGTCTCTTCACATTCCAGAACAAATTCCCGGCAATGCAAATTATTAGACAGAGCCACGACCGCACGGAATTCTCTTCCATTTCTAATAACTCAAGCAAACAGCAACACTACCTTAAAAAAATTGATAAATCAAATCAAACTTTATTTGTCACATGCGCCGAATACAACAGGTGTAGATGTTATTGGGGGCCAGTTCGGCACGCCTTTTCCTGTAGTCCACAATCAACTCCTTTGTCTTGCTCACATTGAGGGAGAGGTTGGTCTCTGACTTCCTCGCTATAGGCTGTCTCATCGTTGTCGGTAATCAGGCCTGCCACTGTTGTGTCGTCAGCAAACTTAATGATGGTGTTGGAGTCGTGTTTGGCCACGCGGTAGTGAGTGAACAGGGAGTACAGAAGGGAACTGAGCACTCACCCCTGAGGGGATCCACAATAGGGACTGTGAAATGAGACACACACACACACACATTATTCTTTACATGTATTTGCATATTGTAAAATGTGTGTGACTGTCCTTGTCTATTAGTGTTTTGTTACTTTTCATGCTTTATGTTTTGTGTGGACCCCAGGAATAACAGCTGCTGCTTTGGCAGAAGCTACTGAAGCAGCAGTTAATGGGGATCTGAATAAACAAATAAACCAATAGTGCTTATTATCAGTATCTCTGCCATTACAGTATGCAGACACACTTTTCAACGACCCTCAGAGAAAGTATGGGATGTCTGGTATATATTTTTTTTTTTGGGGGGGGGGGGTATTTTATTAGGATCTCCATTAGCTGTTGCAAAAGCAGCAGCTACTCTTCCTGGGGTCCACACAAAACCTGAAACGTGATATAATACAGAACATTAATAGACAAGAACAGCTCCAGGACAGAACTACATACATTTCAAAACGCCAAACATAGCCTACATATCAACACAGATCATAGAGCGGTGCCATAAAGTATGCTTGTGTGTTGTAAAACTCTAATACCAGCGTGGAATAGCTACAGTTGAAGTCAGAAGTTTACATACACCTTAGCCAAATACATTTAAACTCAGTTTTTCACATTTCCTGACATTTAATCCTAGTAAAAAATCCCTGTTTTAGGTCAGTTAGGATCACCACTTTATTTTAAGAATGTGTAATGTCAGAATAATAGTAGAGAGAATGATTTATTTCAGCTTTTATTTCTTTCATCACATTCCCAGTGGGTCAGAAGTTTACATATACTCAATTAGCATTTGGTAGCATTGCCTTTAAATTGTTGTACCTTCGGTCAAAGGTAGCCTTCCACAAGCTTCCCACAATAAGTTGGTTGAATTTTGGCTCATTCCTCCTGACAGAGCTGGTGTAACTGAGTCAGGTTTGTAGGCCTTTGCTGCTGTTCTGGGATTGTTTTGCACTTTTATCACCAAAGTACATTCATCTCTAGGAGACAGAACGCGTCTCCTTCCTGAGCGGTATGGCGGCTGCGTGGTCCCATGGTGTTTATACTTGCATACTGTTGTTTGTTTTTCTGATGTCTTGGCTGATTTCTTTTGATTTTCCCATGATGTCCAGCAAAGAGGCACTGAATTTTAAGGTAGGCCTTGAAATACAGCCACAGGTACACCTCCAATTGACTCAAATGATGTCAATTAGCCCATCAGAAGCTTCTAAAGCCATGACATAATTTTCTGGAATTTTACAAGCTGTTTAAAGGCACAGTCAACTTAGTGTATGTAAACTTCTGACCCACTGGAATTGTGATACAGTGAATTATAAGTGAAATAATCTGTCTGTAAACAATTGTTGGAAACATGACTTGTTTCATGCACAAAGTAGATGTCCTAAGCGACTTGCCAAAACTATAGTTTGTTAAAAAGAAATTTGTGGAGTGGTTGAAAAACGAGTTTTAATGACTCTAACCAAAGTGTATGTAAATTTCCGACTGCAACTGTACACACAATATCAAGGTCAAATAAGGGATAGGTTTTGTGCCATGAGGTGTTGCTTTATCTGTTTTTTAGAAAACAGGTTTGTTGTTCATTTGAGCAATACGCAATGGAAAGGAGCTCTTGAGAGGAACAGAAGAAGTTCTCTCCTGTTTTGATGGTCTAAATGTGAGGTACTGATCTGAAACATCTTAAATATTTGATGATGACAGACAGATGGTCTGTCCCTCCGTGTGGAAGCTATTCTCATGCTAATGTATCTTCTACACTGTGTCCCAAAGACCAGAGAGGAAAGGAAACACAACGTTGTACACAGTACAGTACACCCAATCCTTTCGCTTGGTTTATCTCCAGATAACAGCTATTACAGTTGGCCTAGTTGTAGACCTTTATTTGATACTTGGGATTATTACGGGTTCAAGCAACGAAGACTGTTATTTTGGAAGAAGGTCTCACTTATTTTACTATGTAGTTGTGAACAGTGTTCTGTACCTACCTACCTTAGTTGCTGTTGTGAACAGTGTTCTGTACCTAGGGTCTTCCCTGTGGCTCAGTTGGTAGAGCAACGCCAGCATGGTGTGTGCAACGCCAGGGTTGTGGGTTCAATTCCCACGGGGGGCCAGTACGAAGAAAAAAAAATAAATGCATGAAATGAAATGTATGCATTCACTAATGTATGCATTCACTAATGTATGCATTCACGTGCTTCTTTCACATGCATTGCTTGCTGTTTGGGGTTTTAGGCTGGGTTTCTGTATAGCACTTTGAGATATCAGCTGATGTACGAAGGGCTATATAAATTGATTTGATTTGATACTGTAAGTCACTAAGAGCGTCTGCTAAAATGTCAAATGTAAATGTACCTACGTTAGTTGCTGTTGTGAACAGTGTTCTGTACCTACCTACGTTAGTTGATTGCTCTGTAGAAGAACGTCTGTTAAATGACTGAAATGTAAACGTTTAAAGCTGTATAGAATCCTTACATTTAAAAGCTAAGAGATAAGGATGGAGATATGTAACCGCTCTCAGATTCACAGACGGAGCTATGGATGCAAGGACTGACTATCTATGACATCAAATGTATAGTTTTAACGATTTTTTTAAAACTATATAGCGTTTGTTTACATTTACGTTCACAAACATTAGCGCTGATGGGCTGTATTCCATCCATAATTACTGAAGTTCAGCGATAATGCATAATTGGAATTTAAAGGCAAAGTTCACGCCCCTTGCCCTTTTGCCCTCAGAACAGCCTCAATTCATCAGGGCATGGGAAAGGTGTTGAAAGCATTCCACAGGGATGCTGGCCAATGTTGACTCCAATGGTTCCCACAGTTGTGTCAAGTTGGCTGGATGTTCTTTGGGTGGTGGACCCTTCTTGATACACACGGGAAACTGTTGAGCGTGAAAAACCCAGCAGCGTTGCAGTTCTTGACACACTCAAGACAGTGCACCAGTGCACCTACTACCAGACCCCGTTCAAAGGCACTTAAATCCTTTGTCTTGCCCCTTCACCCTCTGAATGGCACACATACATACTGAATGGCACACATACAATTGTCTGAAGGCTTAAAAATCCTTCTTTAATGTGTCTCCTCACCTTCATATAAACTGATTTGAAGTGGATTTAACAGATGACATCAATAAGGGATCATAACTGATCACCTGGATTCACCTGGTCAGTCTAGGTCATGGATCAAACAGGTGTTCCTAATGTTTTGTGGTCCCATGTGGCTCAGTTGGTAAAGGATGGCGCTTACAACTCCAGGATTGTGGGTTTGATTCCCGCAGGGGACCAGTATGGAAAAAAAGTATGAAAAATGTATGAACTCACTACTTACTGTAAGTCACTCTGGATAACAGCGTCAGAAAAAAACATATATTTATATATTTATATATGTTTTGTACACTCAGTGTATATTTTGGGTTCTGATGGGGTACGAGAGTTGAACTAAGCTCATGAGCCTTTTATACGTAATATTCTTCAAGAATCAATGTGTATAATTTATTAATTTAATGAATGTAGCAACTAGGTACTTCTAGCTTTAATGTAAAGGATGCTCTTGTTCTTCAGTCAAACTGAACTGTTGATGTTGTGGATACTGTCTTTCTTCATTTCTATCTTAATGACCTCTTTTTTTTAGGCCACACAGAGCAGTTTTGATATTTGAATTACAGTTTGATTAATTTGAAAGAAGACTGATATTGTTTACCCATATCCTCCGTAAAAAAAAAAAAACACTCAGTTCTGTTTTCTTTTTACTAATAACATCACATAAATCTCATTCAAGCATTTCACATGAAGGCAGCACTTGACAATGTCGAAGTCTATATCACTCAGTCTACTGAATCACTGAAACAGAGAGAGACATCTGAAAGACAGAGAGAGATCTGAAACACAGAGAGAGATCTGAAACATTGAAAGAGAGAGAGAGAGAGATCTGAAAGACAGAGAGAGATCTGAATCACTGAAACAGAGAGAGAGATCTGAATCACTGAAACACAGAGAGAGATCTGAAACACAGAGAGAGATCTGAAACATTGAAACACAGAGAGAGATCTGAAAGAGAGAGATCTGAATCACTGAAACACAGAAAGAGATCTGAATCACTGAAACAGAGAGAGAGATCTGAAACACAGAGAGAGATCTGAAACACAGAGAGAGATCTGAATCACTGAAACACAGAGCGAGATCTGAATCACTGAAACACAGTGAGAGATCTGAATCACTGAAACACAGTGAGAGATCTGAATCACTGAAACACAGTGAGAGATCTGAATCACTGAAACACAGAAAGAGATCTGAATCACTGAAACACAGAGAGAGATCTGAAACAGAGAGAGAGATCTGAAACACTGAAACAGAGAGAGAGAGATCTGAAACACTGAAACAGAGAGAGAGAGATCTGAAACACAGAGAGAGATCTGAAACACAGAGAAAGATCTGAATCACTGAAACACAGAGAGAGATCTGAATCACTGAAACAGAGAGAGAGAGAGATCTGAAACACAGAGAGAGATCTGAATCACTGAAACACAGAGAGAGATCTGAAACACAGAGAGACATCTGAATCACTGAAACACAGAGAGAGATCTGAAACACAGAGAGACATCTGAAAGGAAAGGCATCTGCTCTTTGGAAACAAATGTAATTATTATGTACTGCTTGAACGTGTACATTTAAAAGAAA
This sequence comes from Salmo salar, assembly GCF_965601325.2. Lineage (NCBI taxonomy): Eukaryota > Metazoa > Chordata > Actinopteri > Salmoniformes > Salmonidae > Salmo > Salmo salar. Next base: position 100,757,296 of record NC_138302.1, read on the forward strand.
GGACATTGTTGTGTACAGCCTTTTGGAGTTTGGTGTTTTTCTTTTGTCCACTGTTTTCAGAGAACTAATTGGAAAAAAAGTAAGTTGTACTGTATAGCTTTTCCTAGTAGATATTTCTACTCTTCTCCCTATTTTCAGAGAAATCATTAGGAGACAAGTTATTTACTGTTCAAACAAATCCTTCTCTAATTATTTTCAAGGGTGCGTCCGTTATTTGTCTTCTTTTTGAAAACATATGGGTGACCAACTGTCATTCCTTTCCTTTGTCTGGTGTTAATTCTCTCTCTCTCTCTCGCTCTCTCTCTCTCTCTCTCTCTCTCTCTCTCTCTCTCTCTCTCTCTCTCTCTCTCTCTCTCTCTCTCTCTCTCTCTCTCTCTCTCTCTCTCTCTCTCTCTCTCTCTCTCTCTCTCTCTCTCTCTCTCTCTCTCTCTCTCTCTCTCTCTCCAGTCAGACTTCATTTCCGGCACTTCTTCAGGGTCACTACCTTCTTTCTTCCGTCAGGTCGCATGGTCTATTAAACAATAGCCCACTGATGCTCACTCCGGTGTGTCTTAATCAGTCAACAAAAGCCTCTTACAAAAACAAAATGTTTTTTTTGTCTTCTCATCCTTTGTGTTGTCGTGCAACCCTCAACAATTCTTTGCATTTAAAAAAAACAATACATTTGTCTGTAAAATGTTTTTAAAGGTGTCGGTTTCCCCTCAACTCGTTATTATGAGCCGGTTTCCCGGACAGAGACTGAGGCCATTCCTGAGCCAAAAAGCCTGTCGAAGGAGATTCTCCATTGAAAGTGATTTTTATTTCAGGACTATGCTTAATCTGTGTCTGGGAAACTGGCCCTATGTGTCTGGGAAACTGGCCCTATGTGTCCGGGAAACTGGCCCTATGTGTCTGGGAAACTGTCCCTATGTGTCCAGGAAACAAACCCTATGTGTTTAACTCACAAAGGATTGTTTTCCAAAATAAATATTTTAAATCATTTAGTCATTCCCACTAACCCCTAACCCTTGAGAGGTACTAACACTATGTACAGTAGCTATATGGTAGTAAAATAAGCAGCTACGTCATTGTAGATCTCAGGAAGAGTAGTTGTTGCCAGCTGTAACAGCTTGCCTAATGAGGGATCTAAATAAAGACGTAGAACCGCACTGTAGTTACGCTGTGCCTGTTGTTGTATATCTATACTCGGCCAATATCACATTTTAATATAAACTGGGACACGCTTAGTAATAGTGGCCATAAGTCACAACAAACTCCAATTCTAGTGCACTACTTGTGACCATAGGGTTCTGTTCAAAAGTAGTGCACTACATAGAGAATAGGGTGCCATTTGCGATTCAGACCATGTCCGGGCAATCAAGTCTCGATGACTGGGTTATTATTTTGACTTGTTATTATTTTGACTTGTAAAAAATACTGTTAAGCTTTGCCAGTTTGTTATAGTGAGCACTGTTAGTGGCTAGTTAGTCCAGCTCCATGTGTGTGTGTGTGTGTGTGTGTGTGTGTGTGTGTGTGTGTGTGTGTGTGTGTGTGTGTGTGTGTGTGTGTGTGTGTGTGTGTGTGTGTGTGTGTGTGTGTGTGTGTGTGTGTGTGTGTGTGTGCTCGTGTGCATGTGTGTGTCTGTGTGCTCCAGGGAACAGGGAAGGTAGAGTACTTTGTAGTAGGTTAGCCCTCTCCTACAGCAGCCCTGCCTGTTGGGCTGTGTCCTGTCCTGTCCTATTGGGCTGTGTGCTGTCCTGTCCTGTTGGGCTGTGTCCTGTCCTGTCTGGTGCTGTGTTCTGTCCTGTCCTGTTGGGCTGTGTCCTGTCCTGTTGAGCTGTCTCCTGTCCTGTCCTGTTGGGCTGTGTCCTGTCCTGTTGGGATGTGTCCTGTCCTGTCCTGTTGGGATGTGTCCTGTCCTGTCCTGTTGGGATGTGTCCTGTCCTGTCCTGTTGAGCTGTGTCCTGTCCTGTTCGGCTGTGTCCTGTCCTGTTGAGCTGTCTCCTGTCCTGTCCTGTCCTGTTGGGCTGTGTCCTGTCCTGTCTGGTGCTGTGTCCTGTCCTGTCCTATTGGGCTGTGTCCTGTCCTGTTGGGCTGTGTCCTGTCCTGTCTGGTGCTGTGTCCTGTCCTGTCCTGTTGGGCTGTGTCCTGTCCTGTCCTGTCTGGTGCTGTATCCTGTCCTGTTGAGCTGTGTCCTGTCCTGTTGGGCTGTGTCCTGTCCTGTCCTGTCCTGTCCTGTCTGGTGCTGTGTCCTGTCCTGTTGGGCTGTGCCCTGTCCTGTCCTGTTGGGCTGTGTCCTGTCCTGTTGGGCTGTGTCCTGTCCTGTTGGGCTGTGTCCTGTCCTGTCATGTTGGGCTGTGTCCTGTCCTGTTGGGCTGTGTCCTGTCCTGTCCTGTTGAGGTGTGTCCTGTCCTGTCCTGTCTGGTGCTGTTTCCTGTCCTATTGGGCTGTGTCCTGTCCTGTCTTGTTGGGCTGTGTCCTGTCCTGTTGAGCTGTGTCCTGTCCTGTTGGGCTGTGTCCTGTCCTGTTGAGCTGTGTCCTGTCCTGTAGGGCTGTGTCCTGTCCTGTCCTGTTGAGCTGTGTCCTGTCCTGTCCTGTAGGGCTGTGTCCCATCCTGTCCTGTTGGGCTGTGTCCTGTCCTGTCCTGTTGGGCTGTGTCCTGTCCTGTCCTGTTGGGCTGTGTCCTGTCCTGTCCTGTTAGGCTGTGTCCTGTCCTGTTGAGCTGTGTCCTGTCCTGTCCTGTAGGGCTGTGTCCTGTCCTGTTGGGCTGTGTCCTGTCCTATTGGGCTGTGTCCTGTCCTGTTGGGCTGTGTCCTGTCCTGTCCTGTTGGGCTGTGTCCTGTCCTGTCCTGTTGGGCTGTGTCCTGTCCTGTTGGGCTGTGTCCTGTCCTGTTGAGCTGTGTCCTGTCCTATTGGGCTGTGTCCTGTCCTGTTGGGCTGTGTCCTGTCCTGTCCTGTTGGGCTGTGTCCTGTCCTGTCCTGTTGGGCTGTGTCCTGTCCTGTCCTGTTGGGCTGTGTCCTGTACTGTTGGGCTGTGTCCTGTCCTGTTGGGCTGTGTCCTGTCCTGTCCTGTTGGGCTGTGTCCTGTACTGTTGGGCTGTGTCCTGTCATGTTGGGCTGTGTCCTGTCCTGTTGGGCTGTGTCCTGTCCTGTTGGGCTGTGTCCTGTCATGTTGAGCTGTGTCCTGTCCTGTCGAGCTATGTCACCTTCCCGTTTTGGTTCGCGTTCAACACAATGCATTATGGAATTAATCCATTTCTAGTTTTCCATTAGCTCTATTTGGACAATCAATAGTTTTGATGTACATATTTATAATGTACAGTCTGTTAGTTTAGTACAGAGAAGTGACGTTCAGTAGGTCTGGATTGAGAGGACGTTGTGATGAGGAGACTCAACACTGATGTACAGTAGGGCTGGACAGAGAGGACGTTGTCGAGGTAGTTTTAACAGGAACGTCTGTTTGGACTTTAAACTCCTTTCAGTCTCATACTGAAAAAAAAAAGGTCTGCTTGTTAAAATCATCGTGTTCCTTCCTTCTGAGCTGTGTCCACTTGTGAGAGATGTGAACTGTTGCAAGTCGACGGCTGGGTCAGAAATGGCACAATTAAGTAACTTACTGTGATTGTTTTCAATTAAAAATGGTCAAAAAGAAACACAAATAGCTGATTAGCAAAGAGCAATTTGACTGTCTGGGATTGGTCTGAGTGGGGATGGGAAAACTGAAAACTAGCTGTTATTGGTCTATTAACATGATGTCACCAGGCAGGCTGATACAGGTTTTGGTTTTTCTATTTATATTTCTAGGTAGCATTTTAGCACGTTAGCACGTAGGGCACACTGATTGGTGTCACCTCTTTAGTCAGCACGTTAATCGGAAGGTGTTTCACATGTGCTGGCCCAGGTGATATTTAAGACTGGCTGGCCCAGGTGATATTTAAGAGTGGCTGGCCCAGGTGATATTTAAGAGTGGCTGGCCCAGGTGATATTTAAGAGTGTCTGGCCCAGGTGATATTTAAGAGTGGCTGGCCCAGGTGATATTTAAGAGTGGCTGGCCCAGGTGATATTTAAGAGTGGCTGGCCCAGGTGATATTTAAGAGTTGCTGGCCCAGGTGATATTTAAGAGTGGCTGGCCCAGGTGATATTTAAGAGTGGCTGGCCCAGGTGATATTTAAGAGTGTCTGGCCCAGGTGATATTTAAGAGTGGCTGGCCCAGGTGATATTTAAGAGTTGCTGGCCCAGGTGATATTTAAGAGTGAGTGGCTGGCCCAGGTGATATTTAAGAGTGGCTGGCCCAGGTGATATTTAAGAGTTGCTGGCCCAGGTGATATTTAAGAGTGGCTGGCCCAGGTGATATTTAAGAGTGGCTGGCCCAGGTGATATTTAAGAGTGTCTGGCCCAGGTGATATTTAAGAGTGGCTGGCCCAGGTGATATTTAAGACTGGCTGGCCCAGGTGATATTTAAGAGTTGCTGGCCCAGGTGATATTTAAGAGTTGCTGGCCCAGGTGATATTTAAGACTGGCTGGCCCAGGTGTTATTTAAGAGTGTCTGGCCCAGGTGATATTTAAGAGTTGCTGGCCCAGGTGATATTTAAGAGTGTCTGGCCCAGGTGATATTTAAGAGTTGCTGGCCCAGGTGTTATTTAAGAGTGTCTGGCCCAGGTGATATTTAAGACTGGCTGGCCCAGGTGATATTTAAGAGTTGCTGGCCCAGGTGATATTTAAGAGTGGCTGGCCCAGGTGATATTTAAGAGTGTCTGGCCCAGGTGATATTTAAGAGTTGCTGGCCCAGGTGTTATTTAAGAGTGTCTGGCCCAGGTGATATTTAAGACTGGCTGGCCCAGGTGATATTTAAGAGTTGCTGGCCCAGGTGATATTTAAGAGTTGCTGGCCCAGGTGATATTTAAGAGTGTCTGGCCCAGGTGATATTTAAGAGTTGCTGGCCCAGGTGATATTTAAGACTGGCTGGCCCAGGTGATATTTAAGAGTGTCTGGCCCAGGTGATATTTAAGAGTGGCTGGCCCAGGTGATATTTAGGAGTGGCCAGTGGTCCAGTTGAGCTTGAGAGATGTTTGAGAGAGCTACAGGTGCGATTTCGAGCACAACCTGTTTAAGTTTGAAAGAAGCCAGATTTTTGGTTGTTTCCCTTGTTTGTTTTGTTCCATATTCTTTTTTATTCCCTCTCCTAAGTTGTTATGGGTTTTTATTTTAATTTGTCTTTTCAGAGGCAAACCTAGTTGGCATCCATGATGGGTGCCTATCAGAGCCTCATTTTAAACCCCTTTCTTTTTGTCGGGGGGGGGGGTCAGTGATTTTCTTTTGCTTTTTCCTTTTTTTTCAAGTGACATTTTTGAGTTTGTCTTGTGGAAACGTAACAAGTTCCAAAAATCCATCTCACCAAAACAGGTTGAGATTTTCATCTGCTTTTTCAAACAGCTCTTACACTAACTACAAGGGCATAATCATCATTTTCCACAAATTTCACAAGTATTTATTAGAAACATCATAGTGTGGAAATATAAATATAAACACATGAAAAATTATTTGACTGTACTGGACCTTTAAGTCTATATTAATGCGTTAGATGATTCTAAAAACAGGAACAGAATGATAGTCTCAGCACTACCAAGATAGCCAGAGGAATTTACAAGATTTTAGAAATTCCAAGCACACATTATTTCAAAGAGAAAATGTGGCCGTGATGAATATTATGTAAGTTTGTGTCCCAAATGGCACCCTATGCCCTATACAGTGCACTACTTTTGACCAGGCTATATAGGGAATAGGGTGCCATTTGGGAGCCAGACAATGGCTGCGAAGTCTATTTTTCAGTGGCTTATTTAATGATGCCAAGAAGTTATCACAAGTGTGTCAGGTACACAGTAGAGAGAGGAGACAGTGTTACCCCCCAAAGCAGTGGCAGAGATGTTCATTTCCTAGCTTTATAATGAACGACTGACTATCTAATTGAACTCTCTGTTCTGCTCAAGCTTTGAACAATGAATACACTTCTTGGCTACGTTTCCGTACCTTGTGAGTATCCCAAACTTAAAGCAAGCCAATAGATATGGCTTTAGAGTTTATTGTTGCCCACAGGGATTTCATTATCTTTTTCTATGGTAGATGTCTGACTTTAGAAACAGTGAGGGAAAAAAGTATTTGATCCCCTGCTGATTTTGTACGTTTGCCCACTGACAAAGGAATGATCAGTCTATAATTTTAATGGTAGGTTAATTTGAACAGTGAGAGACAGAATAACAACAAAAAACAAAAATCCAGAAAAACGCATGTAAAATATGTTATAAATTGATTTGCATTTTTCTTTTAAAATCAATGTTTGTTGTTCTTTATCGTCAAATATATATATATTTTTTCATGGGCCCCATATTCTCTGTGTTGTGAACAACACCTATGGGTGAATGTTATGAGTGCCCCTCCCATTGGGGTGTCCTCATTTCCTTTATTGGTTTACGACATTATCCAACAGTTTCTTTATTTTTCTCACCAACAATAAAAGCTACACTCTGTTCAAATAAAATGTTATTGGGCACACACACATTTTTGCAGATGTTATTGCGGGTGTAGCGAAATGTGTTCCTAGCTCCAGCAGTGCAGTAGTATCTAACAATTCACAACAATATACAGAAATCTAAAAGTAAAAGAATGGAATTAAGAAATATGTAGACATTAGGACAAGCAATGTTGGAATAAAATAGAATACAGTATATACAGTTGAATTCGGAAGTTTACGTACACCTTAGCCAAATACATTTTGAACTCACTTTTTCACAATTTCTGACATTTAATCCTAGTAAGAATTCCCTGTTTTAGGTCAGTTAGGATCACCACTTTATTTTAAGAATGTGAAATGTCAGAATAATAGTAGAGAGAATGATTTATTTTAGATTTTATTTCTTTCATCACATTCCCAGTGGGTCAGAATTTTACATACACTCAATTAGTATTTGGTAGCATTACCTTTAAATTGTTTAACTTGGGTCAAAACGTTTTGGGTAGACTTCCACAAGCTTCCCACAATAAGTTGGGTGAATTTTGGCCCATTCCTCCTGACAGAGCTGGTGTAACTGAGTCAGGTTTGCAGACCTCCTTGCTCCCACACACTTCAGTTCTGCCCACAATTCTTCTATAGGATCCTATAGAGGAATTGTGGGCAGGGCTTTGCGATGGCCTCTCCAATACCTTGACTTTGTTGTCCTTAAGCCATTTTTCCACAACTGGAAGTTTGCTTGGGTCATTGTCCATTTGGAACACCCATTTGCGACCAAGTTTTAAACTTCCTGACTGATGTCTTGAGATGTTGCTTCAATACATCCACATAAATGTTCTCCTCATGATGCCATCTATTTTGTGAAGTGCACCAGTCTCTCCTGCAGCAAAGGACCCCCACAACATGATGCTGCCTCCCCCGTGCTTCACGGTTGGGATGGTGTTTTTTGGCTTGCAAGCCTCCCCCTTTTTCCTCAAAACATAACGATGGTCATTATGGCAAAACAGTTCTATTTTTGTTTCATTAGACCAGAGGACACTTCTCCAAAAAGTACGATCTTTGTCCCCATCTGAAGTTGCAAACCGTAGTCTGGCTTTTTTAATGGCGGTTTTGGAGCAGTGACTTCTTCCTTGCTGAGCGGCCTTTCAGGTTATGTCAATATAGGACTCATTTTACTGTGGATATAGATACTTTTGTACCGGTTTCTTCCAGCATCTTCACAAGATCCTTTGCTGTTGTTCTGGGATTGATTTGCACTTTTCGCACCAAAGTACATTCATCTCTAGGAGACAGAACGTGTCTCCTTCCTGAACGGTATGACGGCTGCATGGTCCCATGGTGTTTATACTTGCATACTATTGTTTGTACAGATGAACGTGGTACCTTTAGGAGTTTGCAAATTGCTCCCAAGGATGAACCAGACTTGTGGAAGTCTACAATTTGTTTCTGAGGTCTTGGCTGATTTCTTTAGATTTTACCATGATGTCGTGCAAAGAGGCAGTGAGTTTGAAGGTAGGCTTTGAAATACATCCTCAGGTACACCTCCAATTGACTCAAATTATGTCAATTAGCCTATCAGAAGCTTCTAAAGCCATGACATAATTTCTGGAATTTTCCAAACTTTTTAATGGCACAGTCAACTTAGCGTATTTAAACTTCTGACCCACTGAATTGTGATAGAGTGAATTATAACTGATTATTTAATCAGTCTGTAAACAATTGTTGTAAAAATGACTTGTGTCATGCACAAAGTAGATGTCCTAACTGAATTTCCAAAACTATAGTTTGTTAACAAGAAATTTGTGGAGTGGTTGAAAAACGAGTTTTAATGACTCCAACCAAAGTTTATGTAAACTTCCTACTTCAACTGTACATATGAAATGAGTAAAGCAGTATGTAAACAATATTAAAGTGACTAGTGTTCCATAATTAAAGTGGGATGCGATTCAATGCTATGTATACAGGGCAGCAGCAGCCCCTGTGTTGAGGATCAGCGAAGTGGAGGTGTTTTTCCTACCTTCCCACCTGGTGGGTAGCCGTCAGGAAGTCCAGGACGCAGTTGCACAGGGCGGGGTTCAGACCCAGGGCCCCGGGGTTAATAATGAGCTTGGAGGGCACTGTGGTATTGAAGGCTAAGCTAAAGTCAATGAAAAGCATTCTTACATAGGTTTTCCTCTTGTCCAGATGGGATAGGGCAGTGTGATGGCGATTGCGGAAAGCAAATTGAAGTGGGTCTAGGGTGTTAGGTAAGGTAGATGTTATAGGGTCCTTAACCCCTGGTCGGGCTCTATGTGAAAAATCAGATCCCATTAGCATAACAAAATGTAATACTTTTTTTTTTCTTCAAATATAGGACTATGTTATATCGTTTTATAGATACACCTCTCCTGAATTGAACCACGTTGTCCGATTTCAAAAAGGCTTTACAGCAAAAGCAAAACATTAGATTGTGTTAGAGGAGTATATCGTAAAAGTAGCCACATAGCCATTTTCCGACCAACCACATGCATCACAAATAACCAAAAAACAGCTAAATGCAGCACTAACCTTTGACAATCTTCATCAGATGACACTCCTAGGACATCATGTTACACAATACATGCATTCTTTTGTTCGATAAAGTTCATATTTATATATAAAAACAGCATTTTACATCGGCGCGTGACGTTGACTAACTATTTTCCCTCAAATGCATCCGGTGAAACAGAGCTACAATTTACTAAATTACTATTCGAAAACATTTTTAAAATGTAATATTGTCATTCTAAGATTTATAGATTAGCATCTCTTGAAAGCACCTGCAATGCCAGATTTAAAAATAACTTTACTGGGTAATCATACTTTGCGATAAAAGGGGATGCGATACTCAGAAAAATAGGCTACCGTTACAGGTCAGCGCCATCTTGGAACAATCGCATATCAAATCTACTCTTGTATACTATTGTCAATAATCCCTTACCTTTGATTATCTTCATCAGAAAGCACTTCCAGAAATCCCAGGTCCACAACAAATGTATTTTCGTTCGAAAAAGTTAATCCTTTACGTCCCAATAGCTTGTTCTTGTTAGCGCGTTCTGAAGGCTGCACCAAAAGGTCCGTCGGCCGCGGGACCCCTCTTTCAATAAAATGCATTTCTTTTTTTATTTAGGTTCGTTCAAACATGTCAAACGTTGTATAACATAAATCTTTAGGGCCTTTTTCAACCAGAGCTCCAATAAGATTCAAGGGGGACGATTGCATTGTCTTTCTAAACGTTTCGAAAGGGGAGGGTAGCCAGGGGCGCCGGCGTCATAATGGTGATGGCCCTCCTCATGTGACCACGTTCCACAGACTCTCATTGTGTCAGTTTTCACAGTAGAAGGCTCAAACCACTTTGTAAAGACTGGGGACATCTAGTGGAAGCAATAGGAAGTGCTCAATGAACCATTGCTCACGGTGTGATTTATAGGCAAAGTGATGAAGTTGAGTCCGCAATTCAGAATTCCACTTCCTGTTACGATCTGTCTCGGGGTTTTGACTGCCATATGAGTTCTGTTATACTCACAGACACCATTCAAACAGTTTTAGAAACTTTAGGGTGTTTTCTATTCACAAGTATGAATTATATGCATATCCTAGCTTCTGAGTTTGAGTAGGATTTTTTTCAAAAATCGCTGTAGCGCCCCCTATCCTAGACGACCGTCATGAGGTTAACCTGTTAGGGCTAGGGGGCAGTATTGACACGGCTGGATAAAAAAACATACCCGATTTAATCTGGTTACCACTCCTACCCAGTAACTAGAATATGCATATACTTATTACATATGGATAGAAAACACCCTACATTTTCTAAAACTGTTTGAATGGTGTCTGTGAGTATAACAGAACTCATTTGGCAGGCAAAACACTGAGACATTTTCTGACAGGAAGTGGATACCTGATGTGTTGTATTACCTTTAAACCTATCCCATTGAAAAACACAGGGGCTGAGGAATATTTTGGCACTTCCTATTGCTTCCACTAGATGTCACCAGCCTTTACAAAGTGTTTTGAGTCTTCTGGAGGGAGATCTGACCGAACAAGAGCCATGGAACGATGATGGCCCATTAGACACCTGGCGCACGAGTTCATGTTGGGTACCCTCGTTCCAATACGTTATAAAAGAGTATGCATTCGTCCACCTTGAATATTATTCAGGTTCTGGTTAAAAAAGGCCCTAATGATTTATGCTATACAACGTTTGACATGTTTGAACGAACGTAAATATATTTTTTCCCCTCGTTCATGACGAGAAGTCCGGCTGGCTTAGATCATGTGCTAACAAGACGGAGATTTTTGGACATAAATGATGAGCTTTTTTGAACAAAACTACATTCGTTATGGACCTGTGATACCTGGAAGTGACATCTGATGAAGAGAATCAAAGGTAATGGATTATTTACATAGTATTTTCGATTTTAGATCTCCCCAACATGACGTCTAGTCTGTATCGCAACGCGTATTTTTCTGGGCGCAGTGCTCAGATTATTGCAAAGTGTGATTTCCCAGTAAGGTTATTTTTAAATCTGGCAAGTTGATTGCGTTCAAGAGATGTAAATCTATAATTCTTTTAATGACAATATAATATTTTACCAATGTTTTCTAATTTTAATTATTTAATTTGTGGTGCTGACTTGACTGCCGGTTATTGGAGGGAAACGATTTCCTCAACATCAATGCCATAGTAAAACGCTGTTTTTGGATATAAATATGAACTTGATAGAACTAAAAATGCATGCATTGTCTAACATAATGTCCTAGGAGTGTCATCTGATGGAGATTGTAAAAGGTTAGTGCATCATTTTAGCTGGTTTTATGGTTTTGGTGACCCTGTCTTTGACTTGACAAAACATTACACACAACTCTTGTAAATGTACTGTCCTAACATACTCTAAATTTATGCTTTCGCCGTAAAACATTTTTGAAATCGTAAAACGTGGTTAGATTAAGGAGATGTTTATCTTTCAAAGGGTGTAAAATAGTTGTATGTTTGAAAAATTTGAATTTTGACATTTATTTGGATTCAAATTTGCCGCTCTTGAAATGCACCTGCTGTTGATGGAGTGCACCACGGGTGGCACGCTAGCGTCCCACCTAGCCCATAGAGGTTAACTAGACTCTCAAAGTACTTCATGATGACACAAGTGAGTGCTACAGGGCAGTAGTCATTTAGTTCAATTACCTTTGCTTTCTTGGGTAGAGAAACAATGGTGGACATCTTGAAGCAAGTGTGGACAGCAGACTGGGATAGGGATAAATTGAATATGTCCATAAACACTCTTGCAAGCTTGTCTGCGCGTGCTCTGAGGACGCTGGTAGGAAATGCCGTCTGGGCCAGCAGCGTTTAAAGCAACGCTTAAATGTCTTACTCACGTCGACCACGGAGAATGAGTGCCCACGGTCCTTGGGAACGGGCCGCCTCGGTGGTACCGTGTAATCCTCAAAGCGGGCGAAGAAGGTGTTTAGCTTGTCCGGGAGCAAAACATTGGTGTCTGCGATGTGTTGGCTGGTTTTCCCTTTATAATATGTGCTTGTCTATAGACCCTGCCACATTCGTCTCGTGTCTGAGCCACTGAATTGCGACTCCACTTTGTCTCTGCACTGACGCTTTGTCTGTTAGATTGCCTTACGGAGGGAATAACTACACTGTTTGCATTCAACCATATTCCCTGTCACCTTGCCATGGTTAAAAGCAGGGGTTCGTACTTTCAGTTTTGCATGAATGCTGCCATCTATCCACAGTTTCTGGTTTGGGTAGGTTTTAATAGTCACAGTGGGAACAACATCCTCTATACACTTCCTGATAAACTCAGTCACCGTGTCCATGTATACATCAATGTTATTCTCAGAGGCTACCCAGAACATACTGTATCCCAGTCCCCATGATCAAAACAATCTTGAAGCATGGATTCTGATTGGTCAGACCAGCGTTGAATAGACCTTTGCACGGGTACTTCCTGTTTGAGTTGATGCCTATAGGAAGGGAGGAGCAAAATGGAGTCATGATCTGATTTTCCGAAGGGAGGGTGGGGGGAGGGCCTTGTAGGCATTTCAAAAGGGGGAATAGCAGTGATTCATCTATGACATTGATAAAACCCGTGTGGCTGAAACGTTTGTCCTTAAGGGAATAAACCTGATCATTTATTAACAAGTGAGTACGGACCATACCTTTGTTCTATGTATATAGAACAACAGATCAAACGCAACATGCAACAATTCCAAAGATTTGACTGAGTAACAGTTCATATAAGGAAATCAGTCAATTATAATACATTCATTAGGCCATAATCTATCGATTTCACTTGACTAGACAGTGGTGCAGCCATGGTTGGGTCTGGGAGGGCATAAGCCCACCCACTGGTGGCTGGTCTCAGACAATCCCGCAGGCGAAGAAGCTTGATGTGGAGGTCCTGGGTTGCCGTGGTTACACGTGGTCTGCAGTTGTGAGGCCAGTTTGACCTACTGCCAAATTCTCTACAATGACGTTGGAGGCGGAGTGGCCTTTTATTGTCCCTAGCACAAGGTGCACCTGTGTAATGATCATGCTGTTTAATCATCTTCTTGATATGTTGCACCTGTCAGGTGGATGGATTATCTTGGCAAAGGAAAAATGCTCACTAACAGGAATGTAAACACATTTGTGCACAAATTTGAATATGTGACATTTCTGGGGATCTTTTATTTCAGCTCATGAAACATTGGACCCAACACTTTATGTTGCGTTTATATTTTTGCTCCGTATATAATTATTAACCACAGGAGCTGGATACACTCCTTAGATATGCTACCTGCTGTGGAACAGAATAGAACCGCTGCTTTTTCCTTTATTTAACCACTTTGCATGAAGCCATTTAAGGAGAAAAGAGAGGATGATGGCAATCTTTGAAGGACTTGATATCCTCTTTGATCCAATGATTCATGTTTGTGAATGCACTTGTATATGAAGTTCTGTTTTGTTCCTTGAACTCAACATTTCTGCTCAGACTTCTATCTATCTATCTATCTATCTATCTATCTATCTATCTATCTATCTATCTATCTATCTATCTATCTATCTATCTATCTATCTATCTATCTATCTATCTATCTATCTATCTATCTATCTATCTATCTATCTATCTATCTATCTATCTATCTATCTATCTATCTATCTATCTATCTATCTATCTATCTATCTATCTATCTATCTATCTATTTCACAACTTTCCAGAAAGAAAAGTGTGCTATTGAGATGTATGAACATTGTTTCAGCAGGTGATACATCTACAGTAGTGGAGGGGGGCTATTATTAATCAAGTCAATCAATGAAATTACTTTTTTAAAGCCCTTTTTACATGAGCAGGTGTCACAAAGTGCTATACATAAACCCAGCCTAAAAACCCCAAACAGCAAGCAAAGTAGATGTAGAAGCACGGTTACTAGGAAAAACTTCCTAGAAAGGCAGGATATATATATGAACCTAGGAATAAACCTAGAGAGTAACCAGGCTATGAGGAGTGGCCAGACCTCTTCTGGCTGTGCCGGGTGGAGATTATAAGAGTACATGGCCATTTAACCTCTATGGGCTAGGTGGGACGCTAGCGTCCCCCCCGTGGTGCACTCCATCAACAGCAGGTGCATTTCAAGAGCGGCAAATTTGAAACCAAATAAATGTCAAAATTCAAATTTTTCAAACATACAACTATCTTACACCCTTTGAAAGATAAACATCTCCTTAATCTAACCACGTTGTCCGATTTCAAAAAGGTTTTACGGCGAAAGCATAAAGTTAGATTATGTTAGGAGAGTACATTGACAATAGCTGTGTGTAATGTTTTGTCAATTCAAAGACAGGGTCACCAAAACCATAAAACCAGCTAAAATGATGCACTAACCTTTTACAATCTCCATCAGATGACACTCCTAGGACATTATGTTAGACAATGCATGCATTTTTAGTTCTATCAAGTTCATATTTATATCCAAAAACAGCGTTTTACTATGGCATTGATGTTGAGGAAATCGTTTCCCTCCAATAACCGGCAGTCAAGTCAGCACCACAAATTAAATAATTAAAATTAGAAAACATTGGTAAAATATTATATTGTCATTTAAAGAATTATAGATTTACATCTCTTGAACGCAATCAACTTGCCAGATTTAAAAATAACCTTACTGGGAAATCACACTTTGCAATAATCTGAGCACTGCGCCCAGAAAAATACGCGTTGCGATACAGACTAGCCGCCATAACCAGAACATGAATAATATTCAAGGTGGACGAATGCATTCTCTTTTAAAACGTTTTGGAACGAGGGTACCCAACATGACCTCGCTCGCAAGAGTCTAATCGGCCATCACCGTTCCATGGCTCTTGTTCGGTCAGATCTCATAGTAGAAGATTCAAAACACTTTGTAAAGGCTGGTGACATCTAGTGGAAGCAATAGGAAGTGCCAAAACATTAATCTGCCCCTGTGTGTTTCAATGGCATAGGCTTAAAGGTAATTCAACACATCAGGTATCCACTTCCTGTCAGAAAATGTCTCAGGGTTTTGCCTGCCAAATGAGTTCTGTTATACTCACAGACACCATTCAAACAGTTTTAGAAACTTTAGGGTGTTTTCTATCCATATATAATAAGTATATGCATATTCTAGTTACTGGGTAGGATTAGTAACCAGATTAAATCGGGTACGTTTTTTTATCCAGCCGTGAAAATACTGCCCCCTAGCCCCAACAGGTTAATGACCAATTGTTCTTCAAGATGTTCATAGATGACCAGCAGGGTCAGATAATAATCAGTGGCTATAGAGGGTGTAACAGGTCACCACCTCAGGAGTAAATGTCAGTTGGCTTTTCATAGCCGAACATTCACAAGTTGAGACAACAGGTGCGGCTTCCTAGTGGGGTTATTATCCTGTTTTTCACCTGTCCTCCTGCTTCCTGGTCGGGCTGTTATCATTTTTATAATTTTTTCCTCCTGCTTCCTGATGGGGCTGTTATCATGATTTCACATGCTCTCCTGCTTCCTGATGGGGCTGTTATCATGATTTCACATGCTCTCCTGCTTCCTGTTGGGGTTATTATCCTGTTTTCACCTGTTCTGCTGCTTCCTGGTGGGGCTGTTATCATGTTTTCACCTGTTCCTTACTTCCTGGTGGGGCTGTTATCATGTTTTCACCTGCGCTGCTGCTTCCTGTTGGGGTTATTATCCTGTTTTCACCAGTTCTAGTGCTTCCTGTTGGGGTTATTATCCTGTTTCCACCTGTTCTGCTGCTTCCTGGTGGGGCTGTTATCATGTTTTCACCTGTTCCTTACTTCCTGGTGGGGCTGTTATCATGTTTTCACCTGCGCTGCTGCTTCCTGTTGGGGTTATTATCCTGTTTTCACCAGTTCTAGTGCTTCCTGTTGGGGTTATTATCCTGTTTCCACCTGTTCTGCTGCTTCCTGGTGGGGCTGTGATATGATATCCTCTCTCTCTCTTTTACTCTCTGTTTCTCTCTCTTTCGCTCTCTTTCTTTCTCTCTCTCCTCCACATTCTCCGTCTGAAAATGTCTTTCTGCAGCTGCAAGCTGGAGATTGGTGAAATAACCCAGTCATTATGACGCTAATTATGATGTTAAATGAGAATGCATCAGTAACTCACTGTATGGCTCAAAAGGCCAATGGCTGATCATCTTAATACTTACTCAACTGAATCATGGTGAAACCCAGGTCTTTCACATGACATCCTTTGGTGGGTTTTGCTACAAAAAGTGTTTTTGACCGGGAATAATTATTCAGGAATACAAGAATAATTTGAGGCCACACAGTCAGCAAAAACATGATTAACTGCCATTTCTGTAAAGCAGCACATTTCATATTTGTAAGTTATAATTATTTCAGAGCAGTTCGTCAGTCGGCATGTATCTGTGTTACAGCATCCAAGCACCGTGTTCTGTCTGCTCTTTGCTATAGTCACTATCTCTATTTATAGTAGAATATGTTCTCTGCCGATGTAAATGATAAAGTACAGGTTAAAGAAGCAACAGCAGTGTAACATCTGAGGGTCTTCTACCCCGAACAAGTTAGTTAAGGTGCACTAACAGGTTTTCAGGTCATCATGATTTGGCTAGTAACAAAAGCTAGAGACCAGCCTGCTGTATCTGTGCTTTAGTCACCAAAATACCTTGTATCTGAACTGGAGAAGCTTCCAAACAACTTGTATATGTACTGGAGAAGCCTCTAACCACCTTGTATATGTACTAGAGAAACCTCCAAACACCTTGTATCTGTACTGGAGAAGCTTCCAAACACCTTGTATCTGTACTGGAGAAGCCTCCAAACACCTTGTATCTGGACTGGAGAAGCCTCCAAACACCTTGTATCTGAACTGGAGAAGCTTCCAAACACCTTGTATCTGAACTGGAGAAGCTTCCAAACACCTTGTATCTGTACTGGAGAAGCTTCCAAACACCTTGTATCTGGACTGGAGAAGCCTCCAAACACCTTGTATCTGTACTGGAGAAGCCTTCAACCACCTTGTATCTGGACTGGAGAAGCCTCCAAACAACTTGTATCTGTACTGGAGAAGCCTCCAAACACCTTGTATCTGTAATGGAGAAGCCTCCAAACACCTTGTATCTGGACTGGAGAAGCCTCCAACCACCTTGTATATGTACTGGAGAAGCCTCCAAACACCTTGTATCTGGACTGGAGAAGCCTCCAAACACCTTGTATCTGTACTGGAGAAGCCTCCAAACACCTTGTATCTGTACTGGAGAAGCCTCCAAACACCGTCTTTCTATGGTCTCCAAGCATTTTGAAACTGTACTGTAAATCTCCAAGCATATTGGCCTGTATCTGCACTCTTTATTTTTTACTGGAGCAGCCTCCAACCACCTTGGCCTTTATCTGTACCCCAGTCATTAAACAGCATGTATCTGTAAACCAACATCATCAGCATTCATCAGGCTTCATCAGGATTTACCAAGGGGGTGTTGCAATTCTTCAGCCATGTCTAACATCTGTTTGCTTTACGAAGAGTGCGTGACCTCTAACACAAGACACATTGGGAAAGGTCAACTGAAGGTAATGAAACAGGGAATGCATAATGAACCGTAACCAGGGTTGGTGTCAATTCCATTACAATTGAGTAAATTCAGGAAGTGAAAGGAAATTCCCATTTCAATTCACATTTTTTCTCAATGCTTTTCTATGATAAACATTTGGATTTCAAATTGGAATTTCAGTTTGCGTCCTGAATTGAATTGGAATTTATATCCCAACCCAGACCGTAAGCAAACCAACAACCCAGCCTAGAAGCCCACATTGGCTCCATGTGGGTGTTAGGTGAGCAACCACACATAGACCACATCAAACCCATATTAGCTCAACACAGACTAGCTCATTACAAGCCCAAAACAGTCTAGCCCACACCAAGCTCAACATAGGCTAGCCCACACCAATCCAACACAGGCCAGCCCACACCAATCCAACACAGGCCAGCCCACACCAATCCAACACAGGCCAGCCCACACCAATCCAACACAGGCCAGCCCACACCAATCCAACACAGTCTAGCCCACACCAATCCAACACAGGCCAGCCCACACCAATCCAACACAGGCCAGCCCACACCAATCCAACACAGGCTAGCCCACACTAATCCACACAGGCTAGCCCACACTAATCCACACAGGCCAGCCCACACCAATCCACACAGGAAAGCCCACACCAATCCACACAGGCTAGCCCACACTAATCCGCACAGGAAAGCCCACACCAATCCACACAGGAAAGCCCACACCAATCCACACAGGCTAGCCCACACTAATCCACACAGGAAAGCCCACACCAATCCACACAGGCTAGCCCACACTAATCCACACAGGAAAGCCCACACCAATCCACACAGGAAAGCCCACACCAATCCACACAGGCTAGCCCACACCCAGACCAAGCCCAGATACTCCATAATGTAAAGGCGGGGCAGACTAGAATATTTGGGGTTGTGTTTTGCTCACAGTTATTTTTGTGCAGCCATTACTGCTAACGTCATTCCAGTTGAAGTGTTCTTTAGTGCAATGCAAGGAGGCCATTTTGGCAATGAGGCCATTTAAGTCTGATTAACTTGTCCATACCAGTTTTATATCCCTGTGTCCAGTATGAAGGAAGTTTATACAGTAAGTGTATACGTGTATATCTTACAGAGCTTTCCGCCAAAACTATGCAACGTTTCTCTTTGTTTGATTGTTCTGGATTAATAGACATTTTCATTGTGAATTCGGGGAATAAGGACTCTCTAAGTAATACATATTTGGGGCAGAGAAACAGGGACATAGAAAAAAGGAGAGCCTGTCCACAGGAAAGAGGAGAGCCTGTCCGGTCAGTGCTGCAAAGGCATGAATGTGTGTCTCTAAGATAAAATGACTAGCTAGGTCCAGAAGACATACCTTAGTCTCCAGCATCTGGGAAGAATTGTTATTTTGCTGTAGATAAGGTTCCAAGCTTCCAAAGTATTACAGGGAGAGTTGCTTTTATAACGCTCCTTTCTGAACTCTGAACAATAAAATACATTTATAACCAGAATGTATGATATTGTACAATCAGAGAGAGAGAGAGAGAGAGAGAGAGGGAGAGAGAGGATGAGAGGAGAGAGAGAGAGAGAGAGAGAGAGAGAGAGAGAGAGAGAGAGAGAGAGAGAGAGAGAGTAGACACCGTTTCCCTAGAGCACACTAACAGCTATACATTCCTCGGCCTAAACATCAGAGCCACAGGTAACTTCCTGTGAACGATCTGATTGACAAGGCATGAAGGGCTTTCTATGCCATCAAAAGGAACATAAAATTTGACATAGCAATTACGAGCTGGCTAAAAATACTTGAATCATTTATAGAACCCATTGTCCTTCATGGTTGTGAGGTCTGGGGTCCGCTCACCAACCAAGAATTCACAAAATGGGACAAACAACAATTTGAGACTCTGCATGCAGTATACAACGTAAAACACCAAATAATTTGCGGAATTAGGCCGATATCCGCTAATTAGCAAAATCTAGGAAAGAGACGATAAATTCTACAACCACCTAAAAGGTAGCAATTCCCAAACCTTCCATAACAAAGCCATCACCTACAGAGAGATGAACCTGGAGAAGAGTCCCCTAAGCAAGCTGGTCAAACAGACCCTACAGAGCCCCAGGACAGCAACACAATTAGACCCAACCAAATCATGAGAAAACAAAAAGATTACTTGACACATTGGATAGAATTCTCAAAAAAACTGAGCAAACTAGAATGCTATTTGGCCTCTAAACAGAGAGAACACAGTGGCAGAATACCTGACCACTGTGACTGACCCAAACTTAAGGAAAGCTTTGACTATGTACAGATTCAGTGAGCATAGCCTTGCTATTGAGAAAGGCCACCGTAGGCAGACCTGGCTCTCAAGAGAAGACAGGCTTTGTGCACACTGCCCACAAAATGAGCTGGAAACTGAGCTGCACTTCCTAACCTCCTGCCAAATGTACACGTACACACATTTTAGAGACACATATTTCCCTCAGATTAGACATATCCACAAAGAATTTGAAAACAAACCCAATCTTGCTAAACTCCCATATCTACTGGGTGAAATACCACAGGGTGCCATCACAGCAGCAACATTGTGACCTGTTGCCACAGGAAAAGGACAACCAGTGAAGAACAAACACCATTGTAAATACAACCCATATTTATGTTTATTTATTTACCCTTTTGTACTTTAACTATTTGCACATAATATGACATTTGAAATGTCTTTATTCTTTTGGAACTTCTTTGAGTGTAATGTTTACTTTTTTTATTGTTTATTTCACTTTTGTTTAATATCTACTTAACTTGCTTTGCCAATGTTAACATATGTTGCCCATGCCAATAAAGCCCTTAAATTGAAATTGAATTTAGAGAGAGAGAGAGAGAGAGACTCATCCAAATCAGCCGAAGCAAACCATGGAGCAAGGCTGCCATCTACCTGTGGCTCATCTAACTACTGTTCTAAGTTTCAAGTTTTATTAGTCATATGTACAGGATACACATGTTATACACCGTCCAATGAAAACGCTTACAGGTTGCAGGTTCCTTCTCGACAATGCAGTATATAAATGTAATTCAATCTCATATGTCCTTCTCTTCCCAGTATAACCTCAACAGCCTCTAACTTCTGATCAAGTCCTAGGGAGAGGATGAGAACCCACTCTTGAATATTGCAGTTTGACACATAGAGATCATATTAAAAGTATTCTAATTCCTAATTATCTGGTATGACTCATGTTAAACCTATCATATAGTGTAGTTATCACCAACCAGAGCTGCAGGGCCATTTCTCTGTATGTCTACTGGTAGGCACAGTTGATTAGACATCACTGGCACATCATAGATGAGTTGAATCACATCAACAAATTATGACGGTGTCATCATCTCATATCTCACAGGTATTTGCCTTGTCACTGACCCTTTAAATACCTGGAGTCGCCATAGTTACACATTCAGGAAGTAGCAAATTAATCGATAGCATGCCCACTGCAAAATTCTGAGCTGTTTTTACAATAATAGAGTACCACACTATGTGTCATAATACCCATAAAACCTAGCAGTCAAACAGGGAAATGGTTCCAATCATTTTTCCGTCATTCATTTTTCCCATAGGGTTTTTTAGAAACCTTTAAAACACAGGGATGTGTTTCGTGTAGGCTTACCCTGGCGTGAAGTTTTGATAACTGTCTAAATCTCTCTAGGACAAGGTGACTTTTAGAAATATATTCGCCTTTATTTACCCCCCCCAAAAAATGAAATCGATGATATTTCTGAATAGAGGCAAAGGTAAGAATCTCTGGATTAACTATCTAATGTTAGTTAAATGTAGTAAATTAACTACATTTTTTTAAAAATGGATAATTCTGTGAACTGTCTTGTGCACGTTTGAAATTGACACAATACCTGTTAGCAAAGGTGTCAGCTAGAGATTACTTCCAGGAGCTGGCAGGGATTTGTAGTTTTGCAAGATGTCTACTTTGATGCTAATTAGCATTTTCAGATGTGAGAGTATATAGAGCTGAATATATTGATAAAAGTCACCTTGTCTAAGAGAGATTTACACGGTTATCAAAATGTCACACCAAAATGAATGATGGAAAAACGATTGGAACCACTTACCTATTTGACCGCTAGGTTTTATGGGTATTATGGGTATTATGACACCTGCACTGCTGGGCTCTATTACTCTGTATGTAACAAAGGGGAAAACAGTGAATACACAGTAAGCTAGGACAGAGGTTCTTCAACCTTTTCAGCCTGGGACCCAAATTAGAAATTCTGTTTTTTCCTGGGACCAAAGCTTATGAAAACATGCAACTTTATGTAAATAGTGGTACATTTTTATTGCCCTTTTGCCAGCCTAAAACAAATGCAATATAGACAAATAACAATTAAATTGAATGTAATAATATAAATAGCTATTCATGTTTATTTACCCACATTTAGAAACTCTTACATATCTGTCTAGGTTGGAACTGTTGCTGTTAGAATACAATAAACCATTTTCATTCTGAACTGAATGACCTGATTGATCAGATCACACAGATGGATAACATTACACAAACAGGATCTGCTTTTGACAGTGCAACCCTAAGTAACAGTACAGGTGAAAAACAACAGGCTGGCTGTACATCTTACTGTAGAAATTACAACAATGTGGCCTACTGTACATCTTACTGTAGAAATTAAAACAATCAGGCCTACTGTACATCTTACTGTAGAAATTACAACAATGTGGCCTACTGTACATCTTACTGTAGAAATTAAAACAATCAGGCCTACTGTACATCTTACTGTAGAAATTAAAACAATCAGGCCTACTGTACATCTTACTGTAGAAATTAAAACAATCAGGCCTACTGTACATCTTACTGTAGAAATTAAAACAATCAGGCCTACTGTACATCTTACTGTAGAAATTAAAACAATCAGGCCTACTGTACATCTTACTGTAGAAATTAAAACAATCAGGCCTACTGTACATCTTAATGTAGAAAGTATTGTTGAAAAGAAATCTAGGTTGGAACTGTTGCTGTTAAAATACAATACATTTGTATTCTGAATTGGAATGAACTGACTGATCGCATCACACAGAAAACACACACACACACACACACGCACACGCACACGCACACACACACACACACACACACAGTCCTAATGAGAGGTGTGGGTCTGGTTGAAGTTTTCAACAAGCATGTCTATTCTGGGCTTAGTATTGGACACTGTGACCCTGAGGTCGTGCTCACCATTGAGTCTGTTTCTATATTTGTTTTTTAAGTATGTCAGAGTTGAGATCCCTGACTCACATAGGTATGTGGTGCCAAACTTGGACCAGAACATCTACTGCTTTCTCAGTCAGGCAGGAGACCACTTCCTGCTGTGGATGAACAACCCAGAACTGTGTGAGTGGGTTTGCCTCAAAAAGCATCTCGCTTCAATCAGTTTATTTCAGTTCAGAATAACAATTATTATTGTATTTTAACAGCAACCGTTCCAACCTAGACTTGTTTTCACCAATCATTTCTACAGTAAGATGTACAGTAGGCCTGATCATTTCTACAGTAAGATGTACAGTAGGCCTGATCATTTCTACAGTAAGATATACAGTAGGTCTGATCATTTCTACAGTAAGATGTACAGTAGGTCTGATCATTTCTACAGTAAGATGTACAGTAGGCCTGATCATGTCTACAGTAAGATGTACAGTAGGCCTGATCATGTCTACAGTAAGATGTACAGTAGGCCTGATCATTTCTACAGTAAGATGTACAGTAGGTCTGATCATTTCTACAGTAAGATGTACAGTAGGCCTGATCATTTCTACAGTAAGATGTACAGTAGGCCTGATCATTTCTACAGTAAGATGTACAGTAGGCCTGATCATTTCTACAGTAAGATGTACAGTAGGCCTGATCATTTTTCCTCTTCATCTGTACTGTTACTTAGGGTTGCATCAGTAGCTAGCTTGCTTTGGCTAATGTTAGCTATCTAGCTATTAGCTGTGTACAAGGGAATGGTTTGAAAGAGAAACTCACATCTACTACTATGAAAGTACTCCCTTATTACTGCTTATCACCTGTTATTAAATGACGACAACAATGCCTAGCTAGCTGACTTTTCCAGTGTCGAAGCAGTTTCCTGAAGCATTCTTCCCTGTTCTGAAAGAACTTCCTGGGTTCATGTTGTGGATGTTCGGACAGGACCTGTCCTTTTAATTAGTTTGTTTTAAGAGACTCATTACTCAGCACTTCCCCACACAAAACACATCGTGGGCGCTCCTCGTTATTTCTCAAAGTTTGTATGAAACCAAGGGTGCGTTCGTAAATTCGCTGTGGATTATGTACAATTTCAGAGCACAGTCATCTGAGTGGGCCAGAGCGCAAGAACAACTGATGAATTTACGAACGCTCAACACACGTTGAATATAACAGATATCAGTAAACGTCGGCAAAAAAGAAAGCGTAATTAAATTGCTGCCAGGAGCACAGTTAGTCACCAAAGCTATGGATAACACGAAAACAGCCTAACCAGCTCTGCTTGGGAGAGTAAAATCGTCAGTGAGGTGTTCTGTCATTTGTGTATGGAAGTAGCTAGCAAGTTAGCCAGTTAGCTTGGGTCCTTGACTGCGATTGTTAGGTCAGAACGCTCTGATCAATCCTACACCTTTGGCCAGAGCATCCAGTATGCGCTCCGAGAGCACAACACTCTGAATTTACAAACGCCCCAGAGCGCACTCTGGCATCCAAATTTTATTTATGAACATACCCTTAGAGAGAGAGAAACTCGTCGCTGTATTTGCGTTTCACGACGATTGAGTTCAGTCAGAATTTGTTGCTAGCTTGACTCCATTTGATGACAGTGGTGAGTGGTGAGGATGACAAGTCATTGGCTGACGGCACATCTGCTGCTGAATGACAGCGCTGCAGCGTGTGGGTCATAATCCAGTAATTCATGGAATAATTATATGTTTACTCTTACACATCGCGACCCACCATAAACAGGTCCGCGACAAAGTTTGGGTCGCGACCCAGACTTTAAGAAAGGCTGAACTAAGGCATCGACATCTAGCAACCCAACGGGTAGAAAAACGGTCCAAACTGGTTGCTAGTTTGGTGGCTAGCTAGCGAACTTCACAGTCAGCGGAGTAGTTAGCAGCTTGCTAGCGTATGTAGCTTACGTTGGCTAGCTAACGGTCAGTGGAGTAGCTAGCAACTTGCTAGCGCATGTAGTTAACGTTAGCTAGCTAGCTTGTCAGCTTTCTTTACAGATTAATTTTTTGTGCAAACCTGTCCAATTTATTTGATTGAACTGAATTTAGTGATCACTACTATCTTTACTACAACTATACAGCTGGTTCAACAGTGAAACCTGATGGTCAATTGTTAGTTTCTTACTTCCTATCCTATTTATACATCGTTTTTACATCGTTTTATGACAGGTAGGCTATGTAAAGTAAAATGACAGGTATGCTATGTAAAGTAAAATGACAGGTCGGCTATGTAAAGTAAAATGACAGGTAGGCTATATGAAAAAAATGACAGGTAGGCTATGTAAAGTAAAATGACAGGTAGGCTATGTAAAGTAAAATGACAGGTAGGCTATATGAAGAGAGAAAATTACAGGTAGACTATGTAAAGTAAAATGACAGGTAGGCTGTGTAAAGTAAAATGACAGGTAGGCTATATTAAAAAAAATGACAGGTAGACTATGTAAAGTTAAATGACAGGTAGGCTATATGAAATAAATGACAGGTAGACTATGTACAGTCAAATGACAGGTAGGGTATATGAAATAAAATGACAGGTAGGCTATATAAAGTAAAAATGACAAGTAGGGCCTTTGAGATCTTCTCTGAAGCAAGCGTGACTCACCATAGTACTCTATTTCTACAGCTTTCAAGCTAGACATGATTGCAATTCAACCATTGTCCACATACAGAGACATACTTATTATTTGTGTCTTCTTCACTCTTCCTCCTAGATCCAGGAGATCTCCTTTAAGAACAACTACACAGTGTACGTGTCTGTGCGTCTACTGAGGGGAGATGAGATGGTGGCAGTTGTCATGTCTTTGGCATCATTAAAACTGAAGACTTATTTATCAAATAACTCTGTAATTATTATTATGCGATTAAACTGATTAATCATGTAACTGTAATTAACTAGGAAGTCGGGGCACCAAGGAAAATATTCAGATTACAAAGTTATAATTTTCCTAATATAACTTTCAGATATTTTAATATCTGATCAATTAGTCTTCAAATTAATGAATTATTATTTACCTCACGTTAGTCTCATTCCAAACGTCGTAAATTGTTGGTTATCTGCACGAACCCAGTCTTCACTATGAGTCATTTATACATCAATTGTCTTAAACTCATTTATTTACTAACTAGGTAATTTACAGAAATGCATAACAAACAGTAGATGTGGTTACAAGGAAATGATAGGAGAATGTGCCCTAGTGGGCTAAACTGGCATGGCGGCTTGTTAGACAAAAGGTGAGTGGGGGTCAGCTGAGAAGGCACTACAGAGTTGATAATTATAACAATTGAAATGCTAACCCTTTGCACATGAACGCTCACTCATTCGGGAATAATTGCAATCAATATATATATTTACGCTCAGTGTGTCGTCGGGATCTCTGTTGAAAAGTTTGTTTCTGTTGGAGAGTTTGTCCGTCCCTCTCTCTCTCTCTGTCGTTGTTAGAATGGATAGTTCTGAGTGACATTCATTCATGTCGTTATAGAATAGATGTTTCGGCGGTTGTCGGTCTTCGCGTTCAATGATACCGAAATCCTAGCTGCAGACTAGTAATTAATATCAAAGACTTGTTCTTATTCTGTTGGTATCGATAGTCTAAGAGTTTAACCATGTGGTATGGTTAACCTCTATGGGCTAGGTGGGACGCAAGCGTCCCACCTGTGGTGCACTCCATCAACAGCAGCTGCATTTCAAGAGCGGCAAATTTGAATCCAAATAAATGTCAAAATTCAAATTTTTCAAACATACAACTATTTTACACCCTTTGAAAGATAAACATCTCCTTAATCTAACCACGTTTTACGATTTCAAAAAGGTTTTACGGCGAAAGCATAAATTTAGAGTATGTTAGGACAGTACATTTACAAGAGTTGTGTGTAATGTTTTGTCAAGTCAAAGACAGGGTCACCAAAACCATAAAACCAGCTAAAATGATGCACTAACCTTTTACAATCTCCATCAGATGACACTCCTAGGACATTATGTTAGACAATGCATGCATTTTTAGTTCTATCAAGTTCATATTTATATCCAAAAACAGCGTTTTACTATGGCATTGATGTTGAGGAAATCGTTTCCCTCCAATAACCGGCAGTCAAGTCAGCACCACTAATTAAATAATTAAAATTAGAAAACATTGGTAAAATATTATATTGTCATTTAAAGAATTATAGATTTACATCTCTTGAACGCAATCAACTTGCCAGATTTAAAAATAACCTTACTGGGAAATCACACTTTGCAATAATCTGAGCACTGCGCCCAGAAAAATACGCGTTGCGATACAGACTAGCCGTCATGTTGGGGAGATCTAAAATCGAAAATACTATGTAAATAATCCATTACCTTTGATTCTCTTCATCAGATGTCACTTCCAGGTATCACAGGTCCATAACGAATGTAGTTTTGTTCAAAAAAGCTCATCATTTATGTCCAAAAATCTCCGTCTTGTTAGCACATGATCTAAGCCCGCCGGACTTCACTTCATGAACGAGGGGAAAAAATATATTTACGTTCGTTCAAACATGTCAAACGTTGTATAGCATAAATCATTAGGGCCTTTTTTAACCAGAACATGAATAATATTCAAGGTGGACGAATGCATACTCTTTTATAACGTATTGGAACGAGGGTACCCAACATGAACTCGCGCGCCAGGTGTCTAATGGGACATCATCGTTCCATGGCTCTTGTTCGGTCAGATCTCCCTCCAGAAGACTCAAAACACTTTGTAAAGGCTGGTGACATCTAGTGGAAGCAATAGGAAGTGCCAAAATATTCCTCAGCCCATGTGTTTTTCAATGGGATAGGTTTAAAGGTAATACAACACATCAGGTTTCCACTTCCTGTCAGAAAATGTCTCAGGGTTTTGCCTGCCAAATGAGTTCTGTTATACTCACAGACACCATTCAAACAGTTTTAGAAACTTTAGAGTGTTTTCTATCCATATATAATAAGTATATGCATATTCTAGTTACTGGGTAGGATTAGTAACCAGATTAAATCGGGTACATTTTTTTATCCAGACGTGCAAATGCTGCCCCCTAGCCCTAACAGGTTATTAACCAGAACATGAATAATATTCAAGGTGGATGAATGCATACTCTTTTATAACGTATTGGAACGAGGGTACCCAACATGAACTCGCGCGCCAGGTGTCTAATGGGCCATCATCGTTCCATGGCTCTCGTTCTGTCAGATCTCCCTCCAGAAGACTCAAAACACTTTGTAAAGGCTGGTGACATCTAGTGGAAGCAATAGGAAGTGCCAAAATATTCCTCAGCCCCTGTGTTTTTCAATGGGATAGGTTTAAAGGTAATACAACACATCAGGTATCCACTTCCTGTCAGAAAATGTCTCAGGGTTTTGCCTGCCAAATGAGTTCTGTTATACTCACAGACACCATTCAAACAGTTTTAGAAAATTTAGGGTGTTTTCTATCCATATGTAATAAGTATATGCATATTCTAGTTACTGGGTAGGAGTGGTAACCAGATTAAATCGGGTATGTTTTTTTATCCAGCCGTGTCAATACTGCCCCCTAGCCCTAACAGGTTAAATCGGGTAAAAAATTTTATCCAGCCGTTCAAATACTGCCCCCTAGCCCTAACAGGTTAAAAGATTCAGCCATCTAATCAAACCTTAGCTTATACTCAGGTTTATGGTCTCTCCTCAAACCTTGGCCCTCTCATGGTAAGCTGGTCTGCAACCTTTAGCCATCTCGTAATTGAGGTAAGCTCGGTCTGGTCTCAAACCTTGGCCCTCTCGTTATTGAGGTAGGCTGGTCTGGTGATAGAAAACACAGGTGGGGGTTTTATTCGGAACATCGAAAAGGGCTGTCTCATGACGCCAAGTCCTGTCTGTCCACCTGGGGGCATGCCAATAACTTTGTGAAACTTTAAACAGAAATAGAATTCTCTCACATTAACATCATTACATAGCATCCGTCATTTCACAAATAGTATCACCTTTACTCATTCATTTTGTACAACAATTAGATGTAAGCCTCATAACTGAGGCTATTGTATAAACAGCGTTATGGTAATGTGGCCGTATTGTCTCTCATGAGTTTCACAAAATTGTACCAAATGGACCAGTTCGTAGCTGGATTCTTCACCAATCTTTTATACCTTCTCCAGAACATAAATATTGTTTGGACCTCCAGTTCTGTGAGGTGGAAGAAATTCCTTTGTTCTCTCTATGAAAACTCACTCTCTCTCTATACTGTTGCCATGAGGAGATAGTCTCCTCCAGGAATTTACGACCTCTCTGACCACAGCAGCCTGGGTGTAGGAGACAGAGGGAGATGGTGCAGAGGTAGGGGGATGGTGCTCGCTGTGTCCAAAGAGGGCAACGTCATGACACAGTTAAGTAGGCTACGTGTCTGAGGAGAGATGAGATGGGGGCAGTTAAGTGGGCTACGTCTGAGGAACCACTGTCTGATGCCCAGCCCATTCCTGGACAATCCTAGCCTTGTGGCATGGGGCATTATCCCGCTGAAAAAAAAAGATTTACAGATGGATACACTGCTGCCATGAAGTAATGCACTTGATTGGCGATGATGTTCAGATATCCTGTAGCATTCAAACGTTCCTCCACTTATATCAAAGGGCCCAATGTGTGTAATGAAAACATACCCTACATCATCACACCACCACCACCAACATGCAATGTTGACAAGCAGCATGATGGATGCATGTACTCATTTGGTTTTCTCCATACCCTAGTCCTCCCATCAGCGTGAAACAGCAGGAACCAGGATTCATCAGACGAGACAATGTTTTTCCAACTCTCCAGTGTCCATTTTTTTCGTTCCTTAGCCCACTGCAAACCAATTTTATGTTTCACTTTGCTGAAAAGAACTGGAACTCTGTAAGATCGTCGGCTGCCGTACCCCATTCGTGTCAAGGTTACGATGAGTTGTGCATTATTTTATGGGTCTTTGGGCACCAATGTTGTACTGGACTGTCAGTTGACTAACTGTAGCCCGTCTGTTGCTCTGCACAATTCATGTCAGCCTCCTTTGTCCTCTTTCATCAATGACTCGTTTTCCATCACTGGCCTGCCGTTGGCTGGATGTCCTTTGGGTGGTGGACCATTCTTGATACACACGGAAACTTTTGAGTGTGAAAAAGCCAGCAGCGTTGCAGTTCTTTACACAAACCGGTGTGCCTGGCACCTACTACCATACCCCGTTCAAAGGCACTTAAATCTGTTGTCTTGCCCATTCACCCTCTGAATGACACACATACACAATCCATGTCTCAATTGTCTCAAGGCTAAAAAAATCCTTCTTTGACCTGTCTCCTCCACTTTATCTACACTGATTGAAGTGGATTTAAAAGGTGACATCAATAAGGGATCATAGCTTTCATCTGGTCTGGTTTGTTCACTCAATATAGTAATTTCATCCAGCAACACTCAGTATTTCGGTTCAATAGGACATTTTGAGTCAGTCCACAGACTACCAGTCAATTGTATAAATTACGCCTGTTTATAATTTGATACAGCTGGCAGGAATATTAGTGACTCGTATGGAGTTTTAAAAAACCTTAATGTGATTTGACTTGTATGAATGACTTGTGTAAATGACCTGTGGAAGCTGTTATGTTTGTTCCTTATATAACGACAAACCGGGGCGTAGCTTTAACTACTTTTAGTGAACATATACTTCAGCTAGAAAACTCCATGTTTAGCCATGCAAGGCATTCTTCAACCACCTGCCCCCCCCCCCCCCCCCCCCGCATAGCCTGCTGGGTAACGTAGTCTAAATGTTATTAACACATAACAACACATCTTTCCTTTAAAATAAAACTATTTTTCTATGTAACTACACATGTCACATCACATTTGTTTACTCAACTTGCATAACATGCAATTTTCAATAACACACATTTCTTTCCCCCATTTTTTCTTTTTTTTAACATTGCTCTCATCACTTAAGAGGCAATAAATATGTATATATTGTTATTTTCAACTAAATATAGTCTGTCCAACAATACTCTATTGTGGCTCTATTTCTTGTCACATACACAAAACATTCAGTCCAGGTGCCCCTTTATTGTATTTTAATTTTATTTTTTCTCAATAAGCCTTTCAGGGGCTCTGACAGTCCTTTTTGGTCGTTTTGCTGAAGTGCTTCCTGAAACAGTTGGACAGCGTTCGTTGTCAGTCAGGGTGTTCTGACTGAATTGTCAATTTCTAAAGGCTTTTGACGCTTCAGCAGTGTCCTTCTGATGATCCTCAGTCCCTTGAGTTGAATGGCTGAAGCCTTAGATCCACTCTGTTTTGTCTCAGTTGTGATCCATGCTCCGTTTGGATCTCATAGGATCGCGGTGCAACTTCTCTCTGCACACACCCTTGCTGCATCCAGGTTCCTGTAGTGATGTCTCGGAGTCGTACATGATCTCCAGGTTTCAGTTCAGGTAAGTGTCTTGCACTTTTGTCGTGTCGCTGTTTTTGTTTGTCTTTCTGTTTTTACTTCGTGAGTTTGACTTTGTTAGCACCTCTGGGTGTTAGCAAGTCCTCATGGATGGGTAGGTTGGTTCTGATGCGACGTCCCATCAACATTTGTGCAGGTGGAAGTCCGTTCTGCAGCGGTGGGCTGTGGTAGATCATCAGATTTGTTAGGAAATCCTCCTTTCCATTGTGTGCCTTTTTCATCAGACCTTTAACAATTTTGACTGAACTCTCTGCTAAGCTATTGGACCTTGGGGAGTTGGGGCTTGAGGTGTTGTGTCGGAATCCCCAGTCGTTAGCAAACGATCGGAATCCGGAACTTGAGAACTGCGGGCCATTGTCCGAATACAGTTCAGTGGCAACCCCATGTCTTGCAAAGACTGATTTCAGGTAGGTGATTACAAATTTACTGGAGGTAGTTGGCAGTGTTGCTACTTCAGGGTAGTTTGAGTAGCAGTCGGTAACAACAATGTGACTTTTGCCATTGCAGTCAAAAAGGTCAACTCCAACTTTGTAGAAGGGTCTGTTGGGTACTGGATGAGGCATTAGCGGCTCTGCTTGCTGCTTTGGCCTGTAGGTCAAACACAGTTCACATGAAGCAGTGGTCTGGCTGATTTCCTGGTTCATTCTTGGCCAGTACATTACTTCTTGTGCTTGTCGTTTGCATTTTTCCTCACCCAGGTGGCCCTCGTGTATTTTCTGTAGCATTTCTTTGCGTAGTGTCACGGGAATCACAATCTTGTTGCCTTTGAACACTGTCATCCACCACGGTGAGCTCTGCTCTGCACATCCAGTAATCCTGTATTCTCCTTGTTTTTCTGTGCGGGACATTTTTGGGATTCTCATTGGACAATCATTCAGTGGTTTAACCTGTTAGAGCTAGGGGGGCAGTATTGACACGGCCGGATAAAAAACGTACCCGATTTAATCTGATTACTACTCCTGCCCAGTAACTAGAATATGCATATAATTATTGGCTTTGGATAGAAAACACCCTAAAGTTTCTAAAACTGTTTGAATGGTGTCTGTGAGTATAACAGAACTCATATGGCAGGCAAAAACCTGAGAGGATTCTATATGGGAAGTGGCCTGTCTGACAAGTTGTTGTTCATCTTGGCTCTTTTTATTAAAGACTGAGGATCTTTGCTGTAACGTGACACTTCCTACGGCTCCCATAGGCTCTCAGAGCCCGGGAAAAAGCTGAATGATATCGAGGCAGCCTCTGGCTGAAACACATTATCGCTTTTGGCAAGTGGCCGATCAGAGGACAATGGGCTTAGGCGCGTGCCCGAGTCGACCCCATGCTTTATTTTCTTTCGTCTGTTTACCTAAATGCAGATTCCCCGTCGGAATATTATCGCTTTTTTACGAGAAAAATGGCATAAAAATGGATTTTAAACAGCGGTTGACATGCTTCGAAGTACGGTAATGGAATATTTCGAATTTTTTTGTCACGAAATGCGCCATGCTCGTCACCCTTCTTTACCCTTTCGGATAATGTCTTGAACGCACGAACAAAACGCCGCTATTTGGATATAACAATGGATTATTTGGGACCAAACCAACATTTGTTATTGAAGTAGAAGTCCTGGGAGTGCATTCTGACGAAGAACACCAAAGGTAATAAAATTTTTCTTATAGTAAATCTGACTTTGGTGAGTGCTAAACTTGCTGGGTGTCTAAATAGCTAGCCCTGTGATGCCGGGTTATCTACTTAGAATATTGCAAAATGTGCTTTCACCGAAAAGCTATTTTAAAATCGGACATATCGAGTGCATAGAGGAGTTCTGTATCTATAATTCTTAAAATAATTGTTATGCTTTTTGTGAACGTTTATCGTGAGTAATTTAGTAAATTCACCGGAAGTTTGCGGGGGGTATGCTAGTTCTGAACGTCAAATGCTAATGTAAAAAGCTGGTTTTTGATATAAATATGAACTTGATTGAACAAAACATGCATGTATTGTATAACATAATGTCCTAGGGTTGTCATCTGATGAAGATCATCAAAGGTTAGTGCTGCATTTAGCTGTCTTCTGGGTTTTTGTGACATTATATGCTAGCTTGAAAAATGGGTGTCTGATTATTTCTGGCTGGGTACTCTGCTGACATAATCTAATGTTTTGCTTTCGTTGTAAAGCGTTTTTGAAATCGGACAGTGTGGTTAGATTAACGAGAGTCTTGTCTTTAACCTGTTAGGGCTAGGGGGCAGTATTGACACGGCTGGATAAAAAAAACATACCCGATTTAATCTGGTTACCACTCCTACCCAGTAACTAGAATATGCATATACTTATTACATATGGATAGAAAACACCCTAAATTTTCTAAAACTGTTTGAATGGTGTCTGTGAGTATAACAGAACTCATTTGGCAGGCAAAACCCTGAGACATTTTCTGACAGGAAGTGGATACCTGATGTGTTGTATTACCTTTAAACCTATCCCATTGAAAAACACAGGGGCTGAGGAATATTTTGGCACTTCCTATTGCTTCCACTAGATGTCACCAGCCTTTACAAAGTGTTTTGAGTCTTCTGGAGGGAGATCTGACCGAACAAGAGCCATGGAACGATGATGGCCCATTAGACACCTGGCGCGCGAGTTCATGTTGGGTACAATTCGTTATGGACCTGTGTCAAGTCAGCACCACAAATTAAATAATTAAAATTAGAAAACATTGGTAAAATATTATATTGTCATTTAAAGAATTATAGATTTACATCTCTTGAACGCAATCAACTTGCCAGATTTAAAAATAACCTTACTGGGAAATCACACTTTGCAATAATCTGAGCACTGCGCCCAGAAAAATACGCGTTGCGATACAGACTAGCCGCCATGTTGGGGAGATCTAAAATCGAAAATACTATGTAAATAACCCATTACCTTTGATTCTCTTCATCAGATGTCACTTCCAGGTATCACAGGTCCATAACGAATGTAGTTTTGTTCAAAAAAGCTCATCATTTATGTCCAAAAATCTCCGTCTTGTTAGCACATGATCTAAGCCCGCCGGACTTCACTTCATGAACGAGGGGAAAAAATATATTTACTTTCGTTCAAACATGTCAAACGTTGTATAGCATAAATCATTAGGGCCTTTTTTAACCAGAACATGAATAATATTCAAGGTGGACGAATGCATTCTCTTTTATAATGTATTGGAACGAGGGTACCCAACATGAACTCGCGCGCCAGAGTCTAATCGGCCATCACCGTTCCATGGCTCTTGTTCGGTCAGATCTCACAGTAAAAGACTCAAAACACTTTGTAAAGGCTGGTGACATCTAGTGGAAGCAATAATCAACCCCTGTGTGTTTCAATGGCATAGGCTTAAAGGTAATTCAACACATCAGATATCCACTTCCTGTCAGAAAATGTCTCATGGTTTTGTCTGCCAAATGAGTTCTGTTATACTCACAGACACCATTCAAACAGTTTTAGAAACTTTAGGGTGTTTTCTATCCATATATAATAAGTATATGCATATTCTAGTTACTGGGTAGGATTAGTAACCAGATTAAATCGGGTACGTTTTTTTATCCAGCCGTGAAAATACTGCCCCCTAGCCCCAACAGGTTAACCTCTTGGGGCTAGGTGGGACGCTAGCGTGCCACCCGTGGTGCACTCCATCAACAGCAGGTGCATTTCAAGAGTGGCAAATTTGAATCCAAATAAATGTCAAAATTCAAATTTTTCAAAAATACAACTATTTTACACCATTTGAAAGATAAACATCTCCTTAATCTAACCACGTTTTACGATTTCAAAAAGGTTTTACGGCGAAAGCATAAATTTAGAGTATGTTAGGACAGTACATTTACAAGAGTTGTGTGTAATGTTTTGTCAAGTCAAAGACAGGGTCACCAAAACCATAAAACCAGCTAAAATGATGCACTAACCTTTTACAATCTCCATCAGATGACACTCCTAGGACATTATGTTAGACAATGCATGCATTTTTAGTTCTATCAAGTTCATATTTATATCCAAAAACAGCGTTTTACTATGGCATTGATGTTGAGGAAATCGTTTCCCTCCAATAACCGGCAGTCAAGTCAGCGTAACAAATTAAATAATTAAAATTAGAAAACATTGGTAAAATATTATGTTGTCATTTAAAGAATTATAGATTTACATCTCTTGAACGCAATCAACTTGCCAGATTTAAAAATAACCTTACTGGGAAATCACACTTTGCAATAATCTGAGCACTGCGCCCAGAAAAATACGCGTTGCGATACAGACTAGACGTCATGTTGGGGAGATCTAAAATCGACAATACTATGTAAATAATCCATTACCTTTGATTCTCTTCATCAGATGTCACTTCCAGGTATCACAGGTCCATAACGAATGTAGTTTTGTTCAAAAAAGCTCATCATTTATGTCCAAAAATCTCCGTCTCGTTAGCACATGATGTAAGCCAGCCGGACTTCTCGTCATGAACGAGGGGAAAAAATATATTTCCGTTCGTTCAAACATGTCAAACGTTGTATAGCATAAATCAATAGGGCCTTTTTTAACCAGAACATGAATAATATTCAAGGTGGACGAATGCATACTCTTTTATAACGTATTGGAACGAGGGTACCCAACATGAACTAGCGCGCCAGGTGTCTAATGGGACATCATCGTTCCATGGCTCTTGTTCGGTCAGATCTCCCTCCAGAAGACTCAAAACACTTTGTAAAGGCTGGTGACATCTAGTGGAAGCAATAGGAAGTGCCAAAATATTCCTAAACCCCTGTGTTTTTCAATGGGATAGGTTTAAAGTCAATACAACACATCAGGTATCCACTTCCTGTCAGAAAATGTCTCAGGGTTTTGCCTGCCAAATGAGTTCTGTTATACTCACAGACACCATTCAAACAGTTTTGGAAACTTTAGAGTGTTTTCTATCCATATATAATAAGTATATGCATATTCTAGTTACTGGGTAGGATTAGTAACCAGATTAAATCGGGTACATTTTTTTTATCCAGACGTGCAAATGCTGCCCCCTAGACCCAACAGGTTAATCTAACCACACTGTCCGATTTCAAAAATGCTTTACAACAAAAGCAAAACATTAGATTATGTCAGCAGAGTACCCAGCCAGAAATAATCAGACACCCATTTTTCAAGCTAGCATATAATGTCACATAAACCCAAACCACAGCTAAATGCAGCACTAACCTTTGATGATCTTCATCAGATGACAATCTTAGGACATTATGTTATACAATACATGCATGTCTGTTCAATCAAGTTCATATTTATATCAAAAAACAGCTTTTTACATTAGCAGGTGACTAGCATGTGACTAGCATTCCCACCGAACACTTCCGGTGAATTTACTAAATTACTCACGATAAACGTTCACAAAAAACATAACAATTATTTTAAGAATTATAGATACAGAACTCCTCTATGCACTCGATATGTCCGATTTTAAAATAGCTTTTCGGTGAAAGCACATTTTGCAATATTCTAAGTAGATAGCCCGGCATCACAGGGCTAGCTATTTAGACACCCAGCAAGTTTAGCACTCACCAAAGTCAGATTTACTATAAGAAAAATGTTATTACCTTTGGTGTTCTTCGTCAGAATGCACTCCCAGGACTTCTACTTCAATAACAAATGTTGGTTTGGTCCCAAATAATCCATTGTTATATCCAAATAGCGGCGTTTTGTTCGTGCGTTCAAGACACTATCCGAAAGGGTAAATAAGGGTGACGAGCACGACGCATTTCGTGACAAAAAAAATCTAAATATTCCATTACCGTACTTCGAAGCATGTCAACCGCTGTTTAAAATCCATTTTTATGCCATTTTTCTCGTAAAAAAGCGATAATATTCAGACCGGGAAATCTTTTTTTAATACAAAGATAGTGAAAGTAAAAGCATGCTATCCCCTCATGCACGAGCCTCAGTCTGATGGCCCTCTGATAGAGCACTTGCCAAACGCGCTAATGTGTTTCAGCCTGGGGATGGAATTACATCGTTCAGCTTTTTCCCGCCTTCTGAGAGCCCATGGGAGCCGTAGGAAGTGTCACGTCATGCCAGAGATCCCCTGTTTTTGTTAGAGATGATCAAGGAGGGCAAGAAATGGTCAGATAGGCCACTTCCTGTAAGGAATCTTCTCAGGTTTTTCCCTGCCATATGAGTTCTGTTATACTCACAGACACCATTCAAACAGTTTTAGAAACTTTAGGGTGTTTTCTATCCAAAGCCAATAATTATATGCATATTCTAGTTACTGGGCAGGAGTAGTAACCACATTAAATCGGGTACGTTTTTTATCCGGCCGTGCAAATACTGCCCCCTATCCCCAACAGGTGAAGTATGCATGTTTATATATACAGTATATATATATATATATATATATATATATATATATATGTATGTATGTATGTATGTATGTATGTATGTGTGCATGTATACACATACATATTTACCCCAAAAAGATATGGAGGATTGGAAATGATGCAGACATTTACATCGATGGAAGCAACAATCTATCCGCAATATTAAAGCTGATCCACCCGCTATAAAATAATAATAATAATAATAATAATAGTAATAATAATAATAATAGCAATAATAATAATAATAATAATAGTAATAATAATACTAATAGAAGTAATAGCAATAACAATAATAATACAAATAATACGAATAATAATATGCATAGTAATAATAATAATAATAATAATAATATGAATAACAATAATAATATTAGTAATAATAATATTAATAATACTAATAATAGTATGAATAATAATAATAATATGAATCATAATAATAACATGAATAATAATAATAAAATGAATAATAATAATATGAATCATAATAATAACATGAATAATAATAATATGAATAATAATAACAATACTAATAATAACAATAATAATAATAACAATAATAATACTAATACTATTAATAATGACAATAATAATAATAATTATAATAATAATAATAATAATAATAGTAATAATAATAATAATAATAGTAATAGTAATAATAATAATAGTAATAGTAATAATAATAATAATGATCATTCATCTCCCTGTTTGAATGAAGTGAGGCAATGTCTAGGATTGTAGCTGGGATCAAATCATGATCATTAATCTATCCAAGTACGTCAATTTGTATTTTCAAATTATATAGTCAATTACCGTAGCTGTCATGAAGTGGAACACTTAGATTTTGCCGCTGAGGACATTCTCATTCATTTACATGCGTGTTGCTCCAGGATTTAGAGAGGGACATTTCTGATTGGTTGTCAGACCTAACACAGGTTGACCTGATATACAGGACAGGATCTTATCAACCAGGACACCTGCTACTTTTCCATATTTTGGAATTCGGAATAGTTCCCTATTCTGCTTTTTTACCTCCCATAGAATACACCACTCTGTCCTCTCTTCTACAATTCATCGGACGAACTCTGAAAACGATCATCCATCTAGCTGGTCAGAGACACCTATAACCTTCATAAAACATGGTTACATAAAAGAGAATACAATATCCAGTAAAATATTGTATATTGCTGTTTCAATAGAGCCTTACAGATTCTCAGACGGTATCTTCCAGTATTCAGCAGATGTGAGCATTAACAGAGGTCATACAGACTAACCAGAGCACTGCTTCCATTGGACTCTTCCACATAAAACAGCTTCTAATAGAGCCCCACAGTGGAGGTGTAATAATAACCATAAAACCTAGCGGTCAAACAGGGAAATGGTTACAATACTTTATCCACCATAAATTTTTCTCACAGTGGATTTTACAAACACTTAAAAAAAAGGCTGTGTTTAGTGTATGCTTACCCTGGCGTGACATTTTGATAACCATGTAAATCTCTCTTAGACAAGGTGACTTTTATCAATATATTCAGCTCTATATACTCTCATATCTGAAAATGCTAATTAGCATCAAAGTAGACATCATGCAAAACTACAAATCCCTGCCAGCTCCTGGAAGTAATCTCTAGCTGACACCTTTACTAACAGGTATTGTGTCAATTTAAAACTTGCACAAGACAATTCATAGAATAGTACATTTAAAGAAATGTAGCCAAGTTATTCATTACTACATTTAGCCTACACACACCCTACACTACACTACTTTAGATAGTTAATCCAGAAATTCTTACCTTTAACCTTGATCAGCTTTTCATTTTTGGTAAATACAGGCAAATATACTGCTCAAAAAAATTAAGGGAACACTTAAACAACACATCCTAGATCTGAATGAAAGAAATAATCTTATTAAATACTTTTTTCTTTACGTAGTTGAATGTGCTGACAACAAAATCACACAAAAATAATCAATGGAAATCCAATTTATCAACCCATGGAGGTCTGGATTTGGAGTCACACTCAAAATTAAAGTGGAAAACCACACTACAGGCTGATCCAACTTTGATGTAATGTCCTTAAAACAAGTCGAAATGAGGCTCAGTAGTGTGTGTGGCCTCCACGTGCCTGTATGACCTCCCTACAACGCCTGGGCATGCTCCTGATGAGGTGGCGGATGGTCTCCTGAGGGATCTCCTCCCAGACCTGGACTAAAGCATCCGCCAACTCCTGGACAGTCTGTGGTGCAATGTGGCGTTGGTGGATGGAGCAAGACATGATGTCCCAGATGTGCTCAATTGGATTCAGGTTTGGGGAACGGGCGGGCCAGTCCATAGCATCAATGCCTTCCTCTTGCAGGAACTGCTGACACACTCCAGCCACATGAGGTCTAGCATTGTCTTGCATTAGGAGGAACCCAGGGCCAACCGCACCAGCATAGGGGTCTGAGGATCTCATCTCGGTACCTAATGGCAGTCAGGCTACCTCTGGCGAGCACATGGAGGACTGTGCGGCCCCCCAAAGAAATGCCACCCCACACCATGACTGACCCACCGCCAAACCGGTCATGCTGGAGGATGTTGCAGGCAGCAGAACGTTCTTCACGGTGTCTCCAGACTCTGTCACATCTGTCACGTGCTCAGTGTGAACCTGCTTTCATCTGTGAAGAGCACAGGGCGCCAGTGGTGAATTTGCCAATCTTGGTGTTCTCTGGCAAATGCCAAACGTCCTGCACGGTGTTGGGCTGTAAGCACAACCCCCACCTGTGGACGTCGGGCCCTCATACCACCCTCATGGAGTCTGTTTCTAACCGTTTGAGCAGACACATGCACATTTGTGGCCTGCTGGAGGTCATTTTGCAGGGCTCTGGCAGTGCTTCTCCTGCTCCTCCTTGCACAAAGGCGGAGGTAGCGGTCCTGCTGCTAGGTTGTTGCCTTCCTACGGCCTCCTCCACATCTCCTGATGTACTGGCCTGTCTCCTGGTAGCGCCTCCATGCTCTGGACACTACGCTGACAGACACAGCAAACCTTCTTGCCACAGCTCGCATTGATGTGCCATCCTGGATGAGCTGCACTACCTGAGCCACTTGTGTGGGTTGTAGACTCCGTCTCATGCTACCACTAGAGTGAAAGCACCGCCAGCAATCAAAAGTGACCAAAACATCAGCCAGGAAGCATAGGAACTGAGAAGTGGTCTGTGGTCCCCACCTGCAGAACCACTCGTTT
The DNA here is from genome assembly GCF_965601325.2 of Salmo salar. Classification (NCBI taxonomy): domain Eukaryota; kingdom Metazoa; phylum Chordata; class Actinopteri; order Salmoniformes; family Salmonidae; genus Salmo; species Salmo salar. The sequence goes on from NC_138302.1 coordinate 100,798,123, forward strand.
ATTGGGGGTGTCTTACTAATTGCCTATAATTTCCACCTGTTGTCTATTCCATTTGCACAACAGCATGTGCAATGTATTGTCAATCAGTGTTGCTTCCTAAGTGGACAGTTTGATTTCACAGAAGTGTGATTGACTTGGAGTTACATTGTGTTGTTTAAGTGTTCCCTTTATTTTTTTGAGCAGTGTATATTGATAAAAGTCACCTTGTCCTAGAGAGATTTAAACTGTTATTAAAACTTCACGCCAGGGTAAGCCTACACAAAATCCCCTATGGGAAAAAAATGAATGGTGGAAAAACGATTGGAACAATTTCCCTGCTTGACTCATACTGTGGTACTCTATAGTTCATGTATAGATTCATTTGAAGTCATGCGCACATCCAGGGCCTAAAAATGAACACCTGCCACCACCCAAATGCTGGTTTAGGTATTGGCGGGTAAAATGTCTAGTTCATCAACCACATTGCTGATTGGTGAGTGTTCTACAGCGTTTCACGAAATAAAAATAGTTAGAAGTGAAGTTTGAGCACATTTATAGTAAAATACATTTTGAAGTAGATTTTTTTTCTAAGTGTATTTTTGTGTTTCATAGCTGGAAGCTAAAGACCTACAAAAACCTATTATATACACAGTAAATCCTACCTAGGATTGCCTGTTTAAATAAAGTAAAAAAAATTAAATAATTATAAAATAAAAATGTACAGTGACGGCCTACCAAAAGGTAAAAAGCTGGGGCTGGGATTAAAAAAATTATATATAATAATAATACATAAAAAAAAATATATAGGACAAAACACACATCATGACAAGAGAGACAACACAACACTAGATAAAGAGAGACCTGACAACCACATGGCAACAGCACAACATGGTAGCAGCACAAAACAGGGTACAAATGTTATTGGGCACAGACAACAGCAAGAAGGTAGAGACAACAGTACATCACACAAAGCAGCCACAATTGTCAGTAAGTGTCCAGAATTGAGTCTTTGAATGAAGAGATTGAGGTAAATGACTGCTTCAGTGCATGGAGTGCCCTCATTGTCATGGTAACCTCCTGAATATTTGTCTCATCTGTGATATTTTGGTTTAAAAAAAAAATACATTTAAAAAAAAATCTTAAAAGTAAAAAAATTAAAAATAAGCAATATACCACAACACTTCTTAACATGTACTGTTTTAGAAACATTACAAAGTATGTTCATTTTTTATGCAATGTTTTTCTGTGTAATTATTGCAAAATATATTTTGGCTGGTAAAACAATCTGAGTGAATGGTTTTAAATCTACCTGCCACAGTTGCTGATGGACCAACAAGTTAGTTTCAGTCCCATTTCACTTTTAAATGGGTGGCTGGGGCAGAAATATAAAGTACATTTTGGTTGATGGCTGCTACTATATCAACCTGTTGTCCTTCACATAACAAGGAACTGAACAGAGGTTTATTTTACATAAAACCTTTCTACGGTGTTGGTGGTCAAATGTGAACATTACCAAGTGAACTATTTGATTAATTTATGTATTTCTTTATTTATCTAGGCAAGTCAGTTAAGAACAAATTCTTATTTACAATGATGGCCTACACCGGCCAAACCCGGATGACGCTGCCGCCCTATGGGACTTCACAATCACAGCCGGTTGTGATACAACCTGGATTTGAACCATGGTCTGTAGTGACACCTCTAGCACTGAGATGCAGTGCCGTAAACCGCTGCACCAGCCCCAACATTAATTGCTTGACAATGTAATATTTCAGTTTTATGAAAACTATTATTTTGTCGAAGACTTGCAAACCATTGATATAATTTTTTTAATTTTTTTTTTTTTACAAACACCTCTGTCATTATTGCAACTGCTGTCTGTATAGTACCGAAGTGACACAGAAGAAGGTTGCATGGTCACCTTCAACCAGATGAGGGCAGTAGTGGATTTCATAGAGGAGCTATCTGACATGGAGATAAGGATATGGAACGCTGGGGTTATTGTGTTTTGGGTTTGCAGTCTCCAAATTCTCTTATCGTAAGTTATTCATGATTCATATGAATGTATAATTTCCCTTCAATGGAAAACATATCATTCACATCAACATTGTACGGAGGAAAGAGGTGAAGACATTAATATGCTATTTCATTTGTTTATTAGGAGCCCCATTATATTTACCAGAAGCAGCAGCTACTCTTCCTGAGGGGGGGGGGGTGGGGGGTCCACGAGAAACAAACAACATGGGGGGGGGTCAACGAGAAACAAACAACATGACAAGCAACAAAACACTGATACACTGATAGAGAAGGACATTCACACACATTTAGAATGCAACAATTCTGTATACAAACAATACAACAACAAAATAAATATTGTGTGTTAGAGTGTATTTGTGCGTGTTTATGTCCCCTCACAGTTCGCCTCGTGGCTATGACCACATCACAGGCCTCTCATGTACTATTGCTTAATGGTAAGACAACATCATAAAGGCTCATATCATATTGTAAGTCATTCATTCAACAGATGGACTCTTGTGATTATATTTGAATGATCTTCCTGTATCCTACAGGCAATCATATGTACGTATATATATATATGAACCAACCGTTAGGTGCAGACCATTAGCTCGGTCTTCTACAGAACTAATGAAATAAAAGTAAATTGAAAATAAAGTTGAAAAGATTGGAATCTTGTTGTGTTGCAATCGAAATCCTCCCAGGGGGGTAAGTGAGGAGAGATTCGAGTCGGAGGTAGACTGATGTACTGGTTGACTTTTCTCTCTAAGAGACTACAGTACAAATTTATCTCCAAACTTTTGATAATATAGAAAATAGAAATCTCTCCCGTCTCCCTGCCTCTGTTTTGTTTCAATCTAGCAGGGCTGAAATAACAGACTGTTACGAGGGCACAGGAATCCAGAGAAAAAGTCTATCCATATTAGACATCCCTACGAGTGCTTAAGTTCTGGCCTGTACATAGACACTTCTCTCTAGGGTATTTCAGTGTCAATATCTCTGTCCTTTTCTCCTAAGAATTGCTTGATTATTTTTCGTGTTATGTCGTTAATTACTGTATTATTTTTTTTTGTCTAGATTAAGGGGACATCAATTCTCTGAGTAACACAGAGAAATGTGTAAGAGTTCATTTTAATTGGCAAAATAAATATTGAGAAAGTTGGACAAGACTGACCAAGACCATCTATCCACTCGTCTTCCTGTGAAAAATGACATCTGATGTTCATCTCACCTACTAAACGAAAATAGAAAGCGAACCTACTGGGCCTGTATTGGTGAAAGCAGCCCTTATTATTAATGGGTAAATCATTTCCCAGTCATGGCCCTTAAAGATTAAAAAAAAAAACACATGATTTCACACATGTGTTTTTGGAATAAATGTGTTTATTTATTTTTTTCCATAAAGGGGAATCTCACTGCATTCAGATGAAGAGACCTGGTCTCTGTCCAGAATGGCACCCTAATTCCCTTTATAGTGCACTGCTTTTGACTAGTAGTCCAATAGGGCTCCTATAGGGCCTCTGATCAAAGGTAGTGCACTATATAGAGAGTAGGTTGCCATTTGGGTTGCATTCCTTTGTAAGTTATTAGAGTGGCCTTGATGTCGTTCCTGGGTAGCCTGGATAGCATTAGAATGTATGAGTCTTTCGCCTGAGATAAGATAGCCAGACTGCTCTCCTCACACTGTAGTCAATTACAGTAACGCATCACCCATTCCATTTCCCAAATGGCCTATATAGTGCACTACTTTTGACTAGGGCCCCATAGGGCCCCATAGCGCTCTGGTCTAAAGCAGTGTGTCACAGCCCTAGTATTCTCCATCCCTGGAGGTGTATTGATCCCTGCAAGGACTGTCTGACACACAGAAGGACCTGTTAAACATACAAGAAGTATCATATGATTCTCTAATAACACCATTTATCTAACCTGGTTCCAGATCCGTTTGTGTTGTAGAGCCAATAATTCTGGTTGTTGTCACATTGACAAGATGTACAGAAGGTAGCTACATCTTTTACCCTGACTGCCTGTTGACAAAATGAAGTAGGGGGAATGTTTTGGAGAGCCTCCACTCTGTGGAAGAGACTCTGTAGAAGAGATTATTTGGAAAAGACTCTGTGGAAGAGACTCTGTGGAAGAGACTCTGTGGAAGAGACTCTGTGGAAAAGACTGTGGAAAATACTCTGTGGAAGAGACTCTGTGGAAGAGACTTTGTGGAATAGACTCTGTAGAAGAGACTCTGTGGAAAAGACTCTGCAGAAGAGACTCTGTGGAAAAGACTCTGTGGAAAAGACTGTGGAAGAGACTCTGTGGAAGAGACTCTGTGGAAGAGACTCTGTGGAAAAGACTGTGGAAGATACTCTGTGGAAGAGACTCTGTGGAAAAGACTGTGGAAGAGACTCTGTGGAAGAGACTCTGTGGAAGAGACTCTGTGGAAAAGACTGTGGAAGAGACTCTGTGGAAGAGACTCTGTGGAAGAGACTCTGTGGAAAAGACTGTGGAAGAGACTCTGTGGAAGAGACTCTGTGGAAGAGACTGTGGAAAAGACTCTGCGGAAGAGACTCTGTGGAAGAGACTCTGTGGAAGGGACTCTGTGGAAGAGACTCTGTGGAAAAGACTCTGTGGAAGAGACTGTGGAAAAGACTCTGCGGAAGAGACTCTGTGGAAGAGACTCTGCGGAAGAGACTCTGCGGAAAAGACTCTGTGGAAAAGACTGTGGAAGAGACCGTGGAAGAGACTCTGTGGAAGAGACTCTGCGGAAAAGACTCTGTGGAAAAGACTCTGTGGAAGAGACAGTAGAAGAGACAGTAGAAGAGACAGTAGAAGAGACGGTGGAAGAAGGTAACGTATTATTTCCTGATAACACCATTTGCCCTGGCTGTTGAAAAGAGAATGGAGAACAGTCTATTGGACATGGAGTTTATAACGCTCTCCAAAACCCCAAAATATATTGGTCTAGGAACCCAAGATTTATTTTCAGTATTTGGTTCTGAGAGAAACATGTTTCTAAACTCAGGTAAAATCTGAGTTTGGGCTTGAAGAGGAACATTGGAGCAGGAAGTATATGATATATTATGGTTCAGCCCTGAATTGCCAATTTCACTTAAATTATAAAAGTGAAAGAAACTTATTTTCAATCCTGTCTATAAATAAATCAATGGGTAGACGAGCAACCTTTGCAAAACTCGTGGCAAACATAGTGTATAATGATGTAAGTTCAAATGCATAATGTCATTGTAATTAGTTTTATACAGGTTGATAATGAAGTGGTATTGGCCTTGGAAGTTCCTACGCTCACTTCCTATAAATGTATGTTTTCATGCAGTGCTCTCTCTCTGTGTGCGATCCAAATGGTACCCTATTCCTTATATAGTGCAATATATGGGCCCTGGTCAAAAGTAGTGCAGTTACTCCGGGCATAAACTGGTTGAATCAACATTGTTTAAAAGATAAGCAGGGCTCCATTTTATATAAACTGAAATCGGATGCAGGATCCTATAATCTATAATCCAAAGAACAGTACTCCGGTAAATGAACACACATTTGCATATTTCTATTGCCGTACCAACGTTTGGGGTATGAGCCCGTCTTCAGCGTGCAAGGCAACGGAAATCACAATGTCACGAGAACAAGACCTCACAGGTGGGCATCATGATACATTACCAGTCAGTATTGACCCATTGAGATGCCAGCAGAGGGAGCTGTGGGGTAAAACATGACAATCAAATAAAGATAGACTCACAATACAAATACATTATGATGTCATTACCTTTCATTATGATGCCATTACCTGTCATTATGATGTCATTACCTGTCATTATGAAGTCATTACCTGTCATTATGATGTCATTACCTGTCATTATGATGTCATTACCTGTCATTATGATATCATTACCTGTCATTATGTCATTATGATGTCATTACCTGTCATTATGATGTCATTACCTAAATGTTTGGCCTATTTAGAACCTCATACAAAAAACATACACACAAGAAACCTGAAAAAGGCCAGTGAGGCCTGCTGGGGCAAGAGTGACCAAGGCGGTCTGTCCAATTTGTCTCTCTTTGGAGAAGTAATTTATACCTTTCTCCTCCCCTAGGTGGCGCCAATCACCAAATCCAATGTCCATATAACGTAAGGTTCTACGTTCAAGATGATGGCTGTTGAAATGCCTGGTAACGTGTGATTTTTGCATCATGGTTGTGAATGGAGCTCTTACATGTCCTTGTCTTTAGCCTCTTGGGGCTAGGTGGGACGCTAGCGTGCCACCCGTGGTGCACTCCATCAACAGCAGGTGCATTTCAAGAGCGGCAAATTTGAATCCAAATAAATGTCAAAATTCAAATTTTTCAAAAATACAACTATGTTACACCATTTGAAAGATAAACATCTCCTTAATCTAACCACGTTTTACGATTTCAAAAAGGTTTTACGGCGAAAGCATAAATTTAGAGTATGTTAGGACAGTACATTTACAAGAGTTGTGTGTAATGTTTTGTCAAGTCAAAGACAGGGTCACCAAAACCATAAAACCAGCTAAAATGATACACTAACCTTTTACAATCTCCATCAGATGACACTCCTAGGACATTATGTTAGACAATGCATGCATTTTTAGTTCTATCAAGTTGATATTTATATCCAAAAACAGCGTTTTACTATGGCATTGATGTTGAGGAAATCGTTTCCCTCCAATAACCGGCAGTCAAGTCAGCGTCACAAATTAAATAATTAAAATTAGAAAACATTGGTAAAATATTATATTGTCATTTAAAGAATTATAGATTTACATCTTTTGAACGCAATCAACTTGCCAGATTTAAAAATAACCTTACTGGGAAATCACACTTTGCAATAATCTGAGCACTGTGCCCAGAAAAATACGCGTTGCGATACAGACTAGACGTCATGTTGGGGAGATCTAAAATCGAAAATACTATGTAAATAATCCATTACCTTTGATTCTCTTCATCAGATGTCACTTCCAGGTATCACAGGTCCATAACGAATGTAGTTTTGTTCAAAAAAGCTCATCATTTATGTCCAAAAATCTCCGTCTCGTTAGCACATGATGTAAGCCAGCCGGACTTCTCGTCATGAACGAGGGGAAAAAATATATTTCCGTTCGTTCAAACATGTCAAACGTTGTATAGCATAAATCATTAGGGCCTTTTTTAACCAGAACATGAATAATATTCAAGGTGGACGAATGCATACTCTTTTATAACGTATTGGAACGAGGGTACCCAACATGAAGTAGCGCGCCAGGTGTCTAATGGGACATCATCGTTCCATGGCTCTTGTTCGGTCAGATCTCCCTCCAGAAGACTCAAAACACTTTGTAAAGGCTGGTGACATCTAGTGGAAGCAATAGGAAGTGCCAAAATATTCCTAAACCCCTGTGTTTTTCAATGGGATAGGTTTAAAGTCAATACAACACATCAGGTATCCACTTCCTGTCAGAAAATGTCTCAGGGTTTTGCCTGCCAAATGAGTTCTGTTATACTCACAGACACCATTCAAACAGTTTTGGAAACTTTAGAGTGTTTTCTATCCATATATAATAAGTATATGCATATTGTAGTTACTGGGTAGGATTAGTAACCAGATTAAATCGGGTACATTTTTTTTATCCAGACGTGCAAATGCTGCCCCCTAGACCCAACAGGTTAAGTTCCTGTTTGGTCTTACCTACATAATAAAAGTTACAGAGATATACAACATATTTCGTGTTATATGTTATTTTACCTCAAACCCTTTATCCTCTCACCGGAATAGGGGATCATGGCATAACAGTGAACAAAGTTGTGACGAGGGAAATTTTCATCAGGAATGATATAGACGTAAAATGCAATGCCTTTTTTTTTTTTTCTTAGGCGAATCTGACCTTACCAAACAATCCTGTAAAATTTGAGGTTCTCTTTTAGACAAAACCTTCAGGGGATTCAAACGCTTTTACAAAAGCTGGGGTCACTGTGTAATATGTGCCCGTGTCTATTAACCGCTTCCTTCATCGACCTTGAATTGGGACTGTAGGTGGAAACCAAAGTTGCAGAGTGAGGAGAGGGATTCCTTTGACGTGGTTAGAATAATTCATTCCAATCAGTTTTTTCTTACTCTCAATTGTCCAATGATTCTTTGGCATGTACGTACATCAAATGATAAATCAGAGTCACAAGTAAGCCGAATGTGAAGGAGTTGGCTATACGGTAAACAATTTTTTTTTTAAGTACTGAAATTAAGAAAGGTTTTTCTATACGTTTCTTTTCGACACATCTCAGTGTGCAAGCCATTGCCATCTTAACCAAAAACATCCATAAAAGGAAACATGTTCTTTAACCTGAAAACCTGAAAAATCTAGTTGTAGAAACATCTCAAGGATGATCAATGGAAACAGGATGCACCTGAGCTCAATTTCTTCAAGGCTCATAGCAAAGGATCTGAATACTGAACACTGAATATTTTTTTTTATTATAAATTTGTGCAAAATTCTAAAAACCTGTTTTTACTTTGTCATTATGTGGTAGTGTGTGTAGACTGATGAGGATAAAAAACAATGTAATCATTTTAGAATAAGGCTGTAACGTAACATAATCTGAAAAAGGTCAAGGGGTCTGAATAGGGAGCACCAGTGGCGAGTCGAGCTACAGCAGATACATGTAGGTAGGGGTAAAGGATAGATAATAGACAGTAACAGCAGTATACTGTAGGTAGGGGTAAAGGATAGATAATAGACAGTAGCAGCAGTATACTGTAGGTAGGGGTAAAGGATAGATAATAGACAGTAACAGCAGTATACTGTAGGTAGGGGTAAAGGATAGATAATAGACAGTAGCAGCAGTATACTGTAGGTAGGGGTAAAGGATAGATAATAGACAGTAGCAGCAGTATACTGTAGGTAGGGGTAAAGGATAGATAATAGACAGTAACAGCAGTATACTGTAGGTAGGGGTAAAGGATAGATAATAGACAGTAACAGCAGTATACTGTAGGTAGGGGTAAAGGATAGATAATAGACAGTAACAGCAGTATACTGTAGGTAGGGGTAAAGGATAGATAATAGACAGTAACAGCAGTATACTGTAGGTAGGGGTAAAGGATAGATAATAGACAGTAACAGCAGTATACTGTAGGTAAAGGTAGAGGATAGATAATAGACAGTAACAGCATTATACTGTAGGTAGGGATAAAGGATAGATAATAGACAGTATACTGTAGGTAGGGGTAAAGGATAGATAATAGACAGTAACAGCAGTATACTGTAGGTAGGGGTAAAGGATAGATAATAGACAGTAGCAGCAGTATACTGTAGGTAGGGGTAAAGGATAGATAATAGACAGTAACAGCAGTATACTGTAGGTAGGGGTAAAGGATAGATAATAGACAGTAACAGCAGTATACTGTAGGTAGGGGTAAAGGATAGATAATAGACAGTAACAGCAGTATACTGTAGGTAGGGGTAAAGGATAGATAATAGACAGTAACAGCAGTATACTGTAGGTAGGGGTAAAGGATAGATAATAGACAGTAGCAGCAGTATACTGTAGGTAGGGGTAAAGGATAGATAATAGACAGTAACAGCAGTATACTGTAGGTAAAGGTAGAGGATAGATAATAGACAGTAACAGCATTATACTGTAGGTAGGGATAAAGGATAGATAATAGACAGTATACTGTAGGTAGGGGTAAAGGATAGCTAATAGACAGTAACAGCAGTATACTGTAGGTAGGGGTAAAGGATAGCTAATAGACAGTAACAGCAGTATACTGTAGGTAGGGGTAAAGGATAGATAATAGACAGTAACAGCAGTATACTGTAGGTAGGGGTAAAGGATAGATAATAGACAGTAACAGCAGTATACTGTAGGTAGGGGTAAAGGATAGATAATAGACAGTAACAGCAGTATACTGTAGGTAGGGGTAAAGGATAGATAATAGACAGTAACAGCAGTATACTGTAGGTAGGGGTAAAGGATAGATAATAGACAGTAACAGCAGTATACTGTAGGTAAAGGTAGAGGATAGATAATAGACAGTAACAGCATTATACTGTAGGTAGGGATAAAGGATAGATAATAGACAGTAACAGCAGTATACTGTAGGTAGGGGTAAAGGATAGATAATAGACAGTAACAGCAGTATACTGTAGGTAGGGGTAAAGGATAGATAATAGACAGTAACAGCAGTATACTGTAGGTAGGGGTAAAGGACAGCTAATAGACACTAACAGCAGTATACTGTAGGTAGGGGTAAAGGATAGATAATAGACAGTAACAGCAGTATACTGTAGGTAGGGGTAAAGGATAGCTAATAGACAGTAACAGCAGTATACTGTAGGTAGGGGTAAAGGATAGATAATAGACAGTAACAGCAGTATACTGTAGGTAGGGGTAAAGGATAGATAATAGACAGTAACAGCAGTATACTGTAGGTAGGGGTAAAGGATAGATAATAGACAGTAACAGCAGTATACTGTAGGTAGGGGTAAAGGATAGATAGTAGACAGTAACAGCAGTATACTGTAGGTAGGGGTAAAGGATAGATAATAGACAGTAACAGCAGTATACTGTAGGTAGGGGTAAAGGATAGCTAATAGACAGTAACAGCAGTATACTGTAGGTAGGGGTAAAGGATAGATAATAGACAGTAACAGCAGTATACTGTAGGTAGGGGTAAAGTGACAAGACAACAGGATAGATACTAGACAGTAACAGCAGTATACTGTAGGTAGGGGTAAAAGATAGATAATAGACAGTAACAGCAGTATACTGTAGGTAGGGGTAAAGGATAGATAATAGACAGTAACAGCAGTATACTGTAGGTAGGGGTAAAGGATAGATAATAGACAGTAACAGCAGTATACTGTAGGTTGGGATAAAGGATAGATAATAGACAGTAGAGTCCAGGGTGTGTATGGAATTGGTGCAAGAGAGTTGGTTAACCTCTTGAGGATACCGTAGGATAGGGGGCGCCACAGCGCATTTTGAAAAAAAATCGTTCCCATTTTCAACGGCCTACTAATCAAACTCAGAAGATAGGGCATGCATATACTTATTATATATGGATAGAAAACACTCTAAAGTTTCTAAAACTGTTTGAATGGTGTCTGTGAGTATAACAGAACTCAAATGGCAGTCAAAACCCCGAGACCGATTGAAACAGGAAGTGGAATTCTGAATTGTGGACTCGACTTCTCATCTTTCCTTATTAATCACACCGTTAACCTGTTGGGTCTAGGGGGCAGCATTTGCACGTCTGGATAAAAAAAATGTACCCGATTTAATCTGGTTACTAATCCTACCCAGTAACTAGAATATGCATATACTTATTATATATGGATAGAAAACACTCTAAAGTTTCTAAAACTGTTTGAATGGTGTCTGTGAGTATAACAGAACTCATTTGGCAGGCAAAACCCTGAGACATTTTCTGACAGGAAGTGGATACCTGATGTGTTGTATTGACTTTAAACCTATCCCATTGAAAAACACAGGGGCTTAGGAATATTTTGGCACTTCCTATTGCTTCCACTAGATGTCACCAGCCTTTACAAAGTGTTTTGAGTCTTCTGGAGGGAGATCTGACCGAACAAGAGCCATGGAACGATGATGTCCCATTAGACACCTGGCGCGCGAGTTCATGTTGGGTACCCTCGTTCCAATACGTTATAAAAGAGTATGCATTCGTCCACCTTGAATATTATTCATGTTCTGGTTAAAAAAGGCCCTAATGATTTATGCTATACAACGTTTGACATGTTTGAACGAACGGAAATATATTTTTTCCCCTCGTTCATGACGAGAAGTCCGGCTGGCTTACATCATGTGCTAACGAGACGGAGATTTTTGGACATAAATGATGAGCTTTTTTGAACAAAACTACATTCGTTATGGACCTGTGATACCTGGAAGTGACATCTGATGAAGAGAATCTAAGGTAATGGATTATTTACATAGTATTTTCGATTTTAGATCTCCCCAACATGACGTCTAGTCTGTATCGCAACGCGTATTTTTCTGGGCGCAGTGCTCAGATTATTGCAAAGTGTGATTTCCCAGTAAGGTTATTTTTAAATCTGGCAAGTTGATTGAGTTCAAGAGATGTAAATCTATAATTCTTTAAATGACAATATAATATTTTACCAATGTTTTCTAATTTTAATTATTTAATTTGTGACGCTGACTTGACTGCCGGTTATTGGAGGGAAACGATTTCCTCAACATCAATGCCATAGTAAAACGCTGTTTTTGGATATAAATATGAACTTGATAGAACTAAAAATGCATGCATTGTCTAACATAATGTCCTAGGAGTGTCATCTGATGGAGATTGTAAAAGGTTAGTGCATCATTTTAGCTGGTTTTATGGTTTTGGTGACCCTGTCTTTGACTTGACAAAACATTACACACAACTCTTGTAAATGTACTGTCCTAACATACTCTAAATGTATGCTTTCGCCGTAAAACCTTTTTGAAATCGTAAAACGTGGTTAGATTAAGGAGATGTTTATCTTTCAAATGGTGTAAAATAGTTGTTTTTTTGAAAAATTTGAATTTTGACATTTATTTGGATTCAAATTTGCCGCTCTTGAAATGCACCTGCTGTTGATGGAGTGCACCACGGGTGGCACGCTAGCGTCCCACCTAGCCCCAAGAGGTTAACTGAGCCCTGCTTAGTTATGATATGCAGGGTGTTAATTAAGCACTGCTTAGCTTTGATATTCACGGTGTTAACCAACCCCCACTTAGCTATGATTCAGCTAAAAATAGACAATACAATAGGCCTAGGGTTTCAAGCTCCTGTTGATTAATAATATTAATATTACAGTATTTATTGATATTTTGTTTGGTTGACAACACAACCAAATATTGAAGGAGATGTATAATCTGTTTGGATAGTTTTATATGTGCCATTCACTTAGTCTGGCTTTAATTAGTCTGGCTTTAGTTAGTCTGGCTTTAATTAGTCTGGCTTTAATTAGTCTGGCTTTAAATAGTCTGGCTTTCTATTGTAGAATAGGACTGAATACTCTAATATAATCTAATAGAAGTGCATTTAAAACATTTTGATTTGATTAGATTTAGGTCCTATTCTTTAACTTAGATTTTTTTGTTTGACATGGAGATGTGATTCCAACACATCATCATGTCAATTTGTAGACAAACTGGAATTAATGCCAGACTAAATCAGTGGCACAGATGGAACTATCCAAGCAGAATATAAATAGCCTAAGCACATCCATGGCCACATTTTGAGGTTACTTTAACTATAAATGTCTTCTTATGTAATCTTTGAAAGCATAAATGTCGTTTTATGTAATCTTTGAAAGCATAAATGTCTTCTTATGTAATCTTTGAAAGCATAAATGTCTTCTTATGTAATCTTTGAAAGCGTTAATGTTCAAGATATCATGCAAAGGTTACATGTCTGTGGAGATCTGCACCATTACTATAATAAATCTGTGCAGATTCTGGAACGCATTTATCACTTGTACCATGTACATTTAATGTAATCTTAACTACAATCCAGGTCATTTGATTCTGCTGTTAGATTAAGCACAGTGATAACACATTAATCTGTTGTATAAAGAAACAAAATACCTGATATTGTATTACAATTTGAACTTTGCTTTTAAATGATTGAAAGCTCAGTGATAGACATTTAAAACATTTTTTTTTTGTTTAAGTAGGCAAGTCATTTAAGAACAAATTCTTATTTACAATGCCGGCCTACTGGGGAACAGTGGGTTAACTGCCTTGTTCGGGGGCAGAACGACAGAGTTTTACCTTGTCAGCTCGGGAATTCAATCCAGCAACATTTCGGTTACTAGTCCAACGCTCTAACCACTAACCTGTCGCCCCTGACAACTAAACCAAAAACCAGACATTGTTTTATGGATTGGAATTTGGTTGCAATTTTTAGATGGTTCTTCTAGAGTGGCTGAAAATAGGTTGTAATCTCATTGATTAACGTCTCAAGAAAATATTACCCAATTATTAACATTGAAATGACATGGCCAGTGGGGTATATAGGGAGCAGGGTGAAATCTCCCTTTGAGTAGGTGGATCTACAGTATTACAGAGGAGAGACATGTAAGCAAAATACAAAGATTTTAAAGAAGCAGATAATTTAAGGCTTGACAGAACAGGAGTGGATTCATGAAAGGTGAGGAAATCTCACATTGTTCATTGTATAATAAAATTGATTCATCGATCACAAAGATTGCAACTTTGTACTGGAGTTTGCATTTGACTCTCTCTGTGAGAAACTATACACCCGGTGAACACAGGACGCTGAAGACATGTCTTTTCGACATCTTTTGCTTATATGACAGGACTTAATTTTCATAATATTTCCTAGAACTATCTACAAACAAGGGGGAAATAACCATTGCAAAACAAATACAAAAAATCTGAACAATGAAGAAAAACAAATATTTTCAGGAAATCTTAAAAGTAATCTTCATTACAGTGTTGGCTATTACACATTCTCACATTCTCACATTCTCAAATCCTCGCATTCTCTACCTATTATATTATTATATTATTATAAACTGTTTCGTGAAGCTGGTGTATATACAGTTGAAGTCGGAAGTTTACGTACACCATAGCCGAATACATTTAAACTCAGATTTTCACAATTCCTGACATTTAATTCTAGCAAAAATTCCCTGTCTTAGGTCAGTTAGGATCACCACTTTATTTGAAGAATGTAAAATGTCAGAATAATAGTAGAGAGAATGATTTATTTAAGATTTTATTGCTTTCATCACATTCCCAGTGGGTCAGAAGTTTACATACACTCAATTAGTATTTGGTAGCATTGCCTTTAAATTGTTTAACTTGGGTCAAACGTTTCGGGAAGCCTTCCACAAGCTTCCCACAATAAGTTGGGTGAATTTTGGCCCATTCCTCTTGACATAGCTGGTGTAACTGAATCAGGTTTGCAGGCCTCCTTGCTCGTAAATGCTTTTACAGTTCTGCCCACACATTTTCTATAGGATTAAGGTCAGGGCTTTGTGATGGCCACTCCAATATCTTGATTTTGTTGTCCTTAAGCCAATTTGCAACAACTTTGGAAATATGCTTGGGGTCATTGTCCATTTGGAAACCCCATTTGCGACCAAGCTTTAACTTCCTGACTGATGTCTTGAAATGTTGCTTCAATATATCCACAATAATTTTCCATCCTCATGATGCCATCTATTTTGTGAAGTGCACCAGTCCCTCCTGCAGCAAAGCATCCCCACAACATGATGCTGCCACCTCCGTGCTTCACAGTTGGGATGGTGTTCTTCGGCTTGCAAGCCTCCCCCTTTTTCCTCCAAACATAACGATGGTCTTTATGGCCAAATAGTTCTATGTTTGTTTCATCAGACCAGAGGACATTTCTCCAAAAAGTACAATAATTGTCCCCATGTGCAGTTGCGAACCGTAGTCTTGCTTTTTTATGGCGGTTTTGGAGCAGTGGCTTCTTCCTTGCTGAGCGGCCTTTCAGGGTATGTCGATATAGGACTCATTTTCTGTGGATATAGATACTTTTGTACTGGTTTCTTCCAGCATCTACACAAGATCCTTTGCTTTTGTTCTGGGATTGATTTACACTTTTCGCACCAAAGTACATTCATCTATAGGAGACAGAATGCGTCTCCTTCCTGAGCGGTATGACGGCTGCGTGGTCCCATGGTGTTTATACTTGCGTACTATTGTTTGTACAAATGAATGTGGTACCATCAGGTGCTTGGGAATTGCTACCAAGGATAATCATGGCCTCTAAACCTTCAAGCTGCATACTGGACCCTATTCCAACAAAACTACTGAAAGAGCTGCTGCCTGTGCTCGGCCCTTCTATGTTGAATATAATAAACGGCTCTCTATCCACCTGATGTGTACCAAACTCACTAAAAGTGGCAGTAATAAAGCCTCTCTTGAAAAAGCCAAACCTTGACCCAGAAAGTATGAAAAACTATCGGCCTATATCGAATCTTCCATTCCTCTCAAAAAAAATTGAAAAAGCTGTTGCGCAGCAACTCTCTGCCTTCCTGAAGAAAAACAATGTATACGAAAACGCTTCAGTCTGGTTTTAGACCCCATCATAGCACTGAGACTGCACTTGTGAAGGTGGTAAATGACCTTTTAATGGTGTCAGACCGAGGCTCTGCATCTGTCCTTGTGCTCCTAGATCTTAGTGCTGCTTTTGATACCATCAATCACCACATTCTTTTGGAGAGATTGGAAACCCAAATTGGTTTACATGGACAAGTTCTGGCCTGGTTTAGATCTTATCTGTCAGAAAGATATCAGTTTGTCTCTGTGAATGGTTTGTCCTCTGACAAATCAACTGTAAATTTCAGTGTTCCTCAAGGTTCTGTTTTAGGACCACTATTGTTTCCACTATATATTTTACCTCTTGGGGATGTCATTCAAAAACATAATGTTAAATTTCACTGCTATGTGGACGACACACAGCTGTACATTTCAATGAAACATGGTGAAGCCCCAAAATTGCCCTCGCTAGAAGCCTGTGTTTCAGACATAAGGAAGTGGATGGCTGCAAACGTTCTACTTTTAAACACAGACAAAACAGAGATGCTTGTTCTAGGTCCCAAGAAACAAAGAGATCTTCTGTTAAATCTGACAATTAATCTTGATGGTTGTACAGTCGTCGCAAATAAAACTGTGAAGGACCTCGGCGTTACTCTGGACCCTGATCTCTCTTTTGAAGAACATATCAAGACTGTTTCGAGGACAGCTTTTTTCCATCTACGTAACATTGCAAAAATCAGAAACTTTCTGTCCAAAAATGATGCAGAAAAATTAATACATGCTTTTGTTACTTCTTGGTTGGACTACTGCAATGCTCTACTTTCCGGTTACCGGGATAAAGCACTAAATAAACTTCAGTTAGTGCTAAACACGGCTGCTAGAATCCTGACTAGAACCAAAAAATGTTATCATATTACTCCAGTGCTAGCCTCCCTACACTGGCTTCCTGTTAAGGCAAGGGCTGATTTCAAGGTTTTTCTGCAAACCTAAAAAGCATTACATGGGCTTGCTCCTACCTATCTTTCCGATTTGGTCCTGCCATACATACCTACACGTACGCTACGGTCACAAGATGCAGGCCTCCTAATTGTCCCTAGAATTTCTAAGCAAACAGCTGGAGGCAGGGCTTTCTCCTATAGAGCTCCATTTTTATGGAGTGGTCTGCCTACCCATATGAGAGATGCAGACTCGGTCTCAACCTTTAAGTCTCTACTGAAGACTCGTCTCTTCAGTGGGTCCTATGGTTGAGTGTAGTCTGGCCCAGGAGTGTGAAGGTGAATGGAAAGGCTCTGGAGCAACCAACCGACCTTGCTGTCTCTGCCTTGCCGGTTCCCCTCTCTCCACTGGGATTCTCTGCCTCTAACCCTATTACAGGGGCTGAGTCACTGGCTTATTGGTGTTCTTCCATTCCGTCCCTAGGAGAGGTGCGTCACTTGAGTGGGTTGAGTCACTGACGTGGTCTTCCTGTCTGGGTTGGTGCCCCCCTTGGGTTGTGTCGTGGCGGAGATCTTTGTGGGTTATACTCGGCCTTGTGTCATGGTGGTAAGTTGGTGGTTGCAGATATCCCTCTAGTGGTGTGGGTTCTGGGCTTTGGCAAAGTGGGTGGGGTTATATCCTTCCTGTTTGGCCCTGTCCGGGGGTATGATCGGATGGGGCCACAGTGTCTCCTGACCCCTCCTGTCTCAGCCTCCAGTATTTATGCTGCAGTAGTTTATGTGTCGGGGGGCTAGGGTCAGTCTGTTATATCTGGAGTATTTCTCCTGTCTTATCCGGTGTCCTGTGTGAATTTAAGTATGCTGTCTCTAATTCTCTCTTTCTTTCTTTCTTTCTTTCTTTCTTTCTTTCTTTCTTTCTTTCTTTCTTTCTTTCTTTCTTTCTTTCTTTCTTTCTTTCTTTCTTTCTTTCTTTCTTTCTTTCTTTCTTTCTCTCTCTCGGAGGACCTGAGCCCTAGGACAATGCCTCAGGACTACCTGACATGATGACTCCTTGCTGTCCCCAGTTCACCTGGCCGTGCTGCTGCTCCAGTTTCAACTGTTCTGCCTGCGGCTATGGAACCCTGACCTGTTCACCGGACGTGCTACCTGTCCCAGACCTGCTGTTTTCAACTCTCT